>NW_028154517.1:0-80000 GCF_965231275.1 Zosterops lateralis
AAGTTATTACATTCGGCTTATCCCAAATGAATTTTAGGAAATAGAAAAACAAAGATAATATGCATGCAAGAAGAATATTTTTTGTAACTTTGTCCATCTATATGTCTTTCATATTGTTCCTATAGATTGTTTTGTATTTACAAATATTTTAAAAGTCACAAATTATTTTGTTTGATTTTCATTATGATAACTTAATGATTCTTGGATAATTTCATCTTAACATGCAACTTAGTTGTTCTTCATTCCTTGGATTATATAATGCACATACACAAAAATAAAAGGTTAGAAAGAGGAAAAAATGACAGCCTTCTGAATTTGAGCTGGGAATTTTCCATGTAAAATCTGCCATTAAAAAGTATGACTGAAAAAGCACCCATGAACACCTCATTGTAACTTTCCCCTAGCCCCCAATAGGTTTGGAACATAAACTAAAAGGATTACTTTAATATTCAGGCTACTACTGAATGAAGTCATGTTTGTGGTCACTTCTGGAGCTGTTTATCACATGCGTGTTTCTGTTGAGATGTGGTCTCAAGAAGCAATGGGTAAGGCAATATGGTTAACAATTCCTAAGTGAAAAAATGAGAGAAAAATAACCTTTTAGTATGAAATATTCTATTCTCAAGCTCTTTTTCATGCTACCCAAAAGAATACATTCATCTTGAAAGATCTCTGAGAGCTTATTTAATATTGCATTCTTTTCTTACTCATTAATAGAAGGTAGTCAGTCTCTGGAGCCCTCAATATGCCTGTTTTATCACTCTATAGCTGTTCCAGTAGGACGCTCTTCATTTAGGAGTGAAGAGTATGCCAATATGCAAAGAGATAATTTGGACCTATCTAAGTCTCCAAACAATGATCCAACTCCATAAAACTGGTGTGAACTGCATGAGGTTCTAACTGGTTTAATAAAGAAGGGCAGTAATTTCTAGCAAAGTCCAAAGGACTCCCTAACAGTGGACAGTCAAAGTGTCAGCGTTTGGTCTACTTAATTTTAACCATTGGTGGGAAACATGCATTCTTCTCTTTGTTACACTTATCCCCTCTCTCACCGCACTGAAATGAATACAACCCTGTTCTCAAACTGGAGCCTTTTATTACTTTTGGTTCATAACATCCTCTCTCTTACCAGTTCACTTTGATCTGTGTAGCTCAGACTCATTACTCAGTCATTAAAGTAAATAAACCTGAATTCCTCCCATATTCAAGGTGCAAAGCTGCAGGATGTTGCTGTAACATTAGACATAATGGTGCAGAATTACTGCTGTAATATTTCAGTACTATGCTACAGAGCTGTCACATTCAGGACAAACCACCTAACTGAAATTCACAACAAAACAACCCAAGCAGTAGATCTAAAAAGTTCAAGTCTAAATGTTAGAAGGAGTGAGGGGTTTTTTTCCCTTCTAAGGGAATAAAACCTGAAAAACTGAAGTGGCAGCCTGAAAGAAAATACAGAGTGCCCTCTCTTACTTTTTGAATTAGGCATATAGAAAGATCATTAACTAAAAATATATAGGAAAAATATTTAAACTTAAATGATGATATTTTGTATCTATTAACAGGTTTTGCATCTTGAATATGTTGTCTATTATTAACAAAACGTGATGCATTAATGTTTTATTTTCAGTTCAGAGCAGAGGACCCAACTTTACTCTTGTGTTTACTGGTGCAATCTGTAACAGAGCTTCAGAACCAGCATAAGAATTACAAACAGTGTCTATAGTAGTTACATTTCCAAAAATGGAAGTGTCACTAAAACCAGAGGGAAAATCAACTCCCTTAAAAAAAATTTGCATATTATATCTATGTAGTATATAATATATATTTGACATAAAAATGTCCAAATTTACCATATCCCTCCGTGACTGTCTATATATCCAATGTTTAAATATATCTGAAAGGCCATAAAAATACTTGTGTAAATTGGTATAACTGTGACCATAAAAATGGGTATTAGTTACATGTCATTTCAAAACTTCCAGCCAGAATTTTTTCAGTATTATTTTACCAAAAAAATTTCCACTGTAAATGCTCCTGATCCATCTATAGTGTTTTGCCTCAGAAATTCTACACATGATATGCCATGTGACATAATGGTTCAGTGTTTGTTTTTGAACTGGATGCATCATCCTTCTAAGCAACCCTCCTTATAGACTGTACATCTAATACACGCATTTTCAAAAACTTGCCACAGGAACAGCAGTGCTTACTTGTGATAGGCAGACTTGGAAGATAAAGGCTCAGACACCATGTAGGGAGATGCTACTTCTCTGTGAGAGATTCCTGAGCAGTCCATCCCTTTCAGGCTTCAGCAGCACTCTGGTATATCTTGTCATGCTAATAAAGTCTCATTGAGTGCAATTGACACAATTGCGTATACAAAGCTGTAAAAGGGCAGTCGAATAAAAACTTCACTTAGTGAACTTCATAGCCAGCAGCTTGAAAATGCAATTTTTTGAAGCAGTAGGAAACAGTACTCTCTCCAGAAAAAGACAGGTGACATTCAGATTCAGAGCAATTTACTGGTAGTCAGAATGCAATTTTTATTTGTATGAAGACAAGCTCATAGTCATACCCTCTGGCTCTTTGTAATGTAACTCGAGCAAAATACTGCAAAGAAACTAGAAGAAATCAACATCCTATCATTCTATATGTCGTGTTCTTGCCTGTATACATATGTATATACATACACAATAACTAGAGTGATGTAAAAAAATGCAAAATTTCAGGAGAAAGTAATTTTCAGAAAGGCTGTGGGAGAATGGTTTTAAGGAAAAGAAGGTAAAGTAGGAAAAAAAAAAAAAAAAGAAGCAGGAATTCCATGAAAGGACCAATGCCATAGTGGATTGAAAATTCACCTGTAATTGCAAAAATTATTTGGTTCATGGGAAAGGCTAGTATGTGGTGAGATACTAATATTTTCTCTTCTAACTTATTCTGTGATTAGAAACTAGTTTATAAAGGCTCCTCTTTATTCTCACTTTAATTCTAAATATTTTTTCTGGGCCTAGAGAAACTTGAAAAAGTGTGATCTGCTTTGGCAAAAATAGCGAGCTATTTCAAGGGGGTTTTTTACCTCCTTTTTAATACATTTTGCAAGATATGAATACAATAGCTTAATAAAAAAAGCAAAAGCCAATAATCTTTCTCTATTCAAGTAGTGTCACTCACACCTTTAAAGATTAAGAAAATCCTAATGATTGAGTTGGAAGTCATAGATTCATGTAACTATAAAAAACCCATAATAATATTCACATTTTAACCACTAAAATGATGCTTAGATACAGTATCAGGACTTGATTATTCTTGATTACTTTGAAAAAAGAAAATGAATAGCATGACTGGGACAATTATATTGCACAGGTTTGCAGTTTTGAGAAGCTGAAAAGGTTTTCACTAAAATGTTTTGGGGAAAATAGCTGTTTCCAGGTCTATTAGCTTGCTGCAGAGATCAGCTGCAAAACACGCTGTGCTCTATTGCCAGTAAGGGACCTGACCTTAATCTTGCATTTTCATACAGCCAAAAGAAAGCTACCTAGAAAAAATGTAGAGTACATGTCTGCATTAACCTCTGAGAACAACATTGAGTGCTGCATCCTCACTCTGTCTGTCCTCTGAGAGGGACAGGTTTCTGTGGCAACATACTTTTATTTCTAAGGTATTGTTTTTCCTGTAGTGAGTGGAGTGGTGTGTAGTGGGTGGAGGGGAGTGGAGGAGGTCTCTGCTGAAGGGAGCAGCTTCAACTGACTGGCTTGAACACATCCATTGGGTGTCTGAACTGGATGTTCCACCTTACCTTTGCTGTGTTTGTCAAGGAAGCACAGTCAGAGACAAGTGTTTAGACTGGTTTTAATCTTAATTTAATTTGATTCAAGTTTCAGCTTGCAACCTGCAGTAATTTAATGTCTACTGTATCATCCATGCTTTGATAACTGCATGATGTCCTAACTCCCCTCTAAGTTTTTTTCCTGTGTTTCACAATAGACTAGAAGGGGAATCCTGTAAAGTTTAGCCATGTCTTTATTGTCATGTGAACATATCTAGCACAGCAACAAACACTGAACCCAGACTAGAGTCTTCAAGCCCTTCATTATAGAATGATCTAATTTGAAAAGAACCCTTTTATACCAGCTTGAAATTCATCATCAGTTAGCTTGATTTCAGAGGTAACTGCCCAATAATCAGTTGACTGTTTACATGTGCTAATTTTTGAAAGCATAATTAGTACTTTATCATCGTGGTTCATCAACAAAGTATTTTACAAATTGAATAAAAGAAATAAAATATAATATTTTAGAAATATTATAAAATAAAACACTTAGGAATTTTATATTTTTAAATAGAATATAATACATTATAACATAATAACACATATAACACATCTTCAATGTGACTAAATAAGAAATACTGACACCATTAGATGCCAATCAAAGAAATGACATGTAAATTTCAAATCATAAAATAATGAAAATATCAGCAATTGAGGAAATGCTCTAAAGCCAGGAAATTCAATAGTGAAAGAAAAGAATGATAAGTGTAGCAAACTACATGCAAATGAGAAATCGTTGAAAATATCTAAGGTTATCCCAGAGATTATATAACAAGGATTAGATATGTTGAACAACCCAGAATCTGCTGCACTTGATAGGGAAAAATAATGGAAAACATTTCACTAAGTTTGATAAACAATTTGAAAGTTATTTCAAATATTGAAAGCTAAGTCATACAGAAATTAATACTGCCCGTAGAATTCTGTGATATTACACAACATAAGGAATATGAACCAATCATGAAATTCACCAGTTTCAGAATCACATTTTTTCCTACCCCTCAAACACCCAAATTGAACAAAACAACTCCGTGAGTCTTTGGTCCCTTCACTTGCAAAAAAAAAAAAAAAAAAAAAAAAAAAAAAAAAAAAAAAAAGGCAGGGAAATACTAATTTTAACTTTTTGCAAGCTTTAGTAGAAGATGTCATTCAATGTAGTTCTCTCCCTCTCTGATGCTGGAGATGCACACTGCTTATCATAACTCATCTGCTCCTTTTCCATATAGAGTTAGCTGTTATAATTTTTTCCTACTTAAACTGGCATCTCTAAATCCTTAGTATACCCTTTGAGCCAAGATCTGTTTGGAAAGAATAATGTCCAATATCCTAGTGAGAGCAAAGCCTGTAGTATTTTCCACTTAAAAGCTTCCCTTTGTGTCCCAAGGATCCCGAGTGATCCATACAAAAGTACATTATCTCTTGTCAGTATTTCATCTCCCAGTGTTTCCTTTTAAAAGCCTTTGATTTAACTCTGTGCATTCAGGCTCAACAAGATCATGCAGAAAATGTAGGTCAAATAGTATTTATAATACCATTGAAGATTGCAGGGGTTACTTTACTTTCAGTTATGTATGTCTAAACAAAATTCTTCTGAAACTGTTGCATATCTAGAACGTTTTCATCCTATGAGCGAGTGTTTTCTGGGTTATATTGCTATGAATAAAGGCTCATTCTTCTAAAATCTGTGGAATTACTCTGACTTAAAGCAATATAAACTTAGAGTACAGGAAATGCAAATTCCTTCTCTGATGTCTGGCTAACTGTGACCATAACAAGGATAAAAAGTATGTAGAAACACATTAATTTGATCTTCCGAGGTAGCTTGCAGAGTTAAAAGAAGTGTAACTGAAAAACAAGACACTTTTTTCAAATAGCTTATACATTCCTTCTCTGAAGCCATCAGCAAGCCTGTCTCACAGCAGAAATTGGACTGGTTTAGATCATGATAATAGAAGATGCAAAAAAAAAAAAAAAAGACCCTAATTTCACTGAGTAATTGAATATGTGAATAATATGGAATCTTATTAGAGTGATTGCCTGCCACAGTTCTGCTCAAGATTATTTTCTTTCTTCTATGAAATCTCAGATATGAAAAATAAGACACACTGTCTTTTTTTTCCTGTTTCATTCAATTGGACTGGTAGCAGGCACTGTAAGTCAAGTTTCACAAGCCTTGTGTTGGTGAAGGAATTAATCACTGCATTTTAACTCCTCCTATGTCACAGAAATATGTAATGTGGAGCCACCATCTCATTCATTGTCTAGAAACACTTCATATTTACTTATGTGACTTCTAATAGTGTTTTTATGGCAAAGTCATAAGCAAAATTTGGCTTCATTTCCTTAGTCCATGCGAGTGGATTGGATCAACTGAGAGTTCCAGCCAAAATGCAGAAATAAATGAGAGTCCATAAATAGCAGCAGAAGTAGGTGTTCTCATAAAAAAGCACCAGGCCAGATTTACAGTCCCATTGTGGTAAAATTAATTGGAATTAGAAGCTTAAACATTAAGTAGAAAAGTCTCTTTTCACAGTAGACTTCTTAATTCCATTCTACAATTCCATTTTAGCTCCTTTGATTCTTTGTCACAGCTGAAAGCCCTTTGTCAGCGTGGATAGGAAGAGGAGGACTGTGGGGTTGAGGCCCATCTAGAGCAAGATGGCATCATTCTTATGGGATCCTCACCACCACTGTGAGAAACTGAAGACTTCAATGTACTCCAAGGGGAATTAAATTGGAAATGCTTTTTCCAGAGTCTGTTTTTTGTGCCACCCACATATTTTCATTTAAAACAGGTGACTTTCCATTCTGCAGGAAACAGCTTGGCCAGTTCTTCCTAGAAAGCTCAGTGGTATCAAAGTTAATGTCTGGCAGCATTAAAATGCCATCTACCTGCATGGCTTCTGATTTTTTTGTGTAAATTTCAGATGTAAATATACTTTTGACAAAAACTGCAATGGGTCTATCAAACAAAGATAACAACAAAGCTAAATTATTTGAAATTTGGATCCAACTGAGGCATTGTTACATTAAGCTGCATTTGAAAAATGCTGAGAGAATGGTAACATAAGAGAATTAAAATAGAATTGATAATAATAGTGCTTTTTAAAATCATATTTTATGATCATGTTAACTTTACAGGGTTGGGCTACTTAAACACTGTAACAAAAAAAAATAGGGGTTTTTTTTGTTTGTTTTTTCGTTGGTTTTTTGTGGGTTCGTTTCTTTTCATTTTTCAGTTTCTTTGTCATAGTAATGGAAGAAAAGTGGAAAAGGGGATGAAATTACCATTAGCTTACAGGGCTTTGACATTGGAGTGTGTCTGTCTGAGGTAAGCACATTAGCTGCTGAATGTGTAAATTGCAAAAATAACTTAGAAGCCAAAAGTGAGAACAAATGAGCAAGCAAGTGATCTAATCTCTGTTGGAACACATCACCCATGTGATTTGCAGGGTCCCTTGGAAACAAAGAAGCAGATGAAGCAGGAGTAGCATTTGTGTTATCAGCAATGGAGAAAAATCAATAACAGATAAGGTCTGAGTGTCAGCAAAAAAAGGGAACTTTCCATTCCTCTCTGAAACACTGACACAATTGAAGCAGGGAAAGCCGAGGGTCTCACTACAGTGAGAATTTCTCTGAGCTGCTCACATTTAATGTTCACTTATTGTCATTTGTAGCTTTAAGGCTGATAAAACTTAAATATAATTCTAAACTTTGTGAGGTAATAGCCTAAAAAATTAGTTTACATTTATATATATATATCTTTTTTGGAGAGAGAGCTGTAAATGTAAAGTACTGCCATTTGTGGAGCAAATCAGTGATGGGAGACACACTTGTCTGGTAGACCCTGAGAAACTATGAAATCCAGAAATAGACTTATTTAGGACACGAACTGTTCTTCCTTACACCAGAGCAGCCGCTTCCCCAAGTGCCGCTGCAATATGAATTGCAGAGTGTAATTAATTGGATTTCACAGTCTGCTAGAACTGTGGGCAGCTAGTGATTTGAGCAGCAGGAAACCCTTCTAGCGGACATGGAGCTTCCGAGTGGCACCAAGGAATCCCATTTTGAGACCCAGGAAACTTCCAGTTTCAGTGAAAGAGGAAGTACAGGTCAATCACAAATCAACCAATTTTTAAAAGATTTTGAACTGGAAAAATGCCTCAGGGTAAGTCAGGTAATGGTCCACATGAGTGTAATTTGAAGAAATTGAATCTGTTATTTTGTTTGGTCCTGGATATGCTAAAGGCAGTGGCAAATAAACCTGCCATTTTTGTGCTGTGGACAACCATTGCATATTTGAATGCTGTACGCAGTGGTGTTGTTTTGTTTTTGGTTTTTTTTGTTGTTGTTGTTTTTTTTTGTTGTTGTTGTTTTTTTTTTGTTTGTTTGTTTGTTTTTTGTTTTTTTGTTTTTTTGGTTTTTTGTGGGTTTTTTTTTTTTGGTTTTGGGTTTTTTTGTTTTGTTTTTGTTTTTGTTTTTGTTTTTCCCTACAAACCTAAGAGAAAATAACAGGCAGAGCAATAGGCCTTAAAAGAAAATGCTTACCACACATTTATCTTTCAGCGATGCCCAGAGTCACTACATTTTCCATGTAATTGGAACTGGAGATGTTTGTGGTAATAGATAAGGAAAATATTGACTTTCTAATTGTTTGTTGTTGTGTTTTCTTGCTTCTATGTGGAATACTTGGAGGCTTACTCTGTATTTCCAATTAATGTGGTCTTGTCAAGACTAACAGGCTCAGCTTTAAACCTGTGCATCCAGGAAGGATTATAACCACAAAACAGTTTGTTTTTTGTACAGCATACTAAAGAATATTGGAAAGGTGAACTCAAGTAGGTAATAGTGAAACACAAGCTGAGATTAGCTGAAGGTTATCCAGGGATAAAAAAAAAAATCCCAAAGCAGAATTGCAGCAAGTACTACTTTTGTCTTAGCAAGAGTTGACTTGGTAACAAGGCTGAGAGATGGAACTGCAGCTAATGGTGGGACCCAGGACAGATTACTATCAAGCCTGAAATAAATCCTCTGTGAAGAGCCAGAGAACCTAGTAGTGAAGAGATGAGACAAACTACTATCATGACAAAGAAAAGGGGTTTACAGTTTTAGAGAGCATATGGTATTAGAATAACAGCTTACTAAACTTCCCCATATTGGAACCTGCCATTTCTTGATCCTGAAAAGGAGATGCTTAATGTCCTTTAGACAAAGCATATTTGTCTATAAAGTCCTTGCTAATTGTGTCTTGAAATCTGGCACTATCTTAACTGTTCTACTGTTTCTATTTTCAGAGAACTTGGAAACTCTTGCTATCTATGTAATTGCATTCAGTGTTATGTATAAACAGTGGTAAAAGATGATTACAGTGGAGATTGGGGTTTTTTTGCAGAATTTACAGTTTCATATTGCACAGTGTATTAGAACTCAGGAAAAAAACATCCTTATGCAGTGGCACCTTCCAGAAATAGTAGAGGATTGAGCTCCACAATTATGCTTTAATCAGATGGCCAGAAGAGCCACGATTTTTCAACATCTATTTTCTTTTATTTGGGACCAAGCTCAAACCATTTCAGGTTCACTGTAGCTGATATAGACCATCTTGTGGTAATTGTCAGCTAGAGGAAAGAAGAGCAGTGGTTAAAATTTTCTCCTCTATTAACCAAGCTGAAAACAGTGCAGCTGCATTCTCCACCCCCACTCCATGGCTAGCTTTTTGTGTCAGAATTTGTCCCATTTCTTGTGTGCTCACACACAACCTATGATATGGAAACATGAGCTTGGTGTTAGTTTTCTAATTAAACCTCTTTTATCTGGCCCAAAAGTTGCTTTCAGCACCTTTTTTGGCAGAAAACTTTAATTACTATCAATCATAGGCACAAATCCAAAATATAAAGGAAACTGGATTAAGATTTGAGTAGCTAGAATAGTTAGAGTAAGGGCACACTGTTTCTTTCTACAAACAGGATACAAATGTTAACTACTACATAGGGAAAAAGAAAAGCAAATGAATACAATATAATATATATTCATAAGTATCCCCTTGAATGTATCCTTCATCTCTGGTGTAAGGAAGCCAGGTTACACCACTCATTTGTAGAGTTTGTGTTGCGGTTTTCTTTTCTCTAAATTAGCAGATAATTTGCAAAGCTGGTTGTCAGCTATCTGTCCTTGTAAGTGTGAAAGTGGTATGAAAAGAGAGCTTGACAGTAGTGCTGAAGAAAATGTGCCCACATTTGTTGCTAATTATGCTTAAATTATGAGGCTTTCACCATTATTATTATTGAGGCCCCAGGAACACCTGCAAACACAAAAGAGAGCTCAAACATTTCCTAACAGAGCTTACACTCCAAATCCATTGACTTCAGGATGACTGCAGTGGAGGTACTCATAAAAGGTGCAAATCAGTTAAAAGCATCCAAGAAGTAAGACTGCAGCTGATAAACTTCTTTTTCCTTTTTACTTTCCATTAGTTCATGCCAAGTGCTTAATGTTAGAAGTCACAGTCACATTAGGGCATCTCTTGTTTCCTGGATGAATTTTTGTCCTTCATCACAAAGTGAGCATTCAATTAAGCTTATAATGGCACAAATAATGTTCTGATGTTTTTTGATAAGAAAATTAAAAGATTAGTACAATGACTTTGACAAATCAAGAAACAGAGGTACTGATACAGTTGTATCTCAAATTACCTCTTGGCAAGAAAATTTAAAATGGTGAAACTTTATATAAGCAAGTACTTAATGTATGTACTCAGACTATCTGAGAGGTAAGCTGATATGTGTTTTTATTACAGTTACACGAAATTAAAGACATTTTTTGAGAAAAGGAAAAAACCCCAAACCATAATTATGTGTGTGAAATAATCCTACCCATAAGTACAATAACAATGGAAAAAAAATAAGGCAGGATACTCTGAGTTTGTGTTATGCACTTGATTCCATCACTGCTTTACAGAAATTTGTGTTTCTAAGCCTTTCTTTGGTTTTTGTTGTTATATTGGATGAATCATCTCTGAACTCATTTGCTTCAAAGGTAATGCAGGCATGAAATGTTGTATAGATAACATCTTAAAGCTTAAATTACTAGTTACACAGCAGAGAAAGATGTCCCAGTCGTTCAGTTGAGGTTGGGTTAAGTGGTTCCCACTGTTGCAATGTCAGGCCATGTATCCCTTCCCATATCCTCATCTGAGAGGTTATATTTTGCTAAGGGAAATCATTGTCATTATTAAAAAAGTCTATAAACTCATTTGTTTATATGTATGATATAAATTTCATTAAAAAAAATCACAGCTGCTTTGACAAATACCTGTCATGAAACAGGTGATTTATTTTTTTTTTTTTTTGAGAGAGAGAACATGTTATGTAAACTTGGTAGAAGAGCTTTTTTGATGGGTCATTGACCATACATTAGATCATATAGAAATGTGTATGACTTATGGTATTTGGAATCCCAAGTATGAATCTCATACTCAACTACCTTTTAGCTAGATACTTTTAAGACTTAATTATCGTGTTTCTGAGGCATTTGCCCATGAATAGCAAAAAGACAAAATAAGTACAAAATTATTTGATATAATTTACAGCCGTAGTCAACAAACAGGAATGGAAGAAGAATACAAAATAGTAAGATTATTGATACTGTTCATACACATAAATACTCATATTTCAGAAATAAATCTCTGACCAAACTGAAATGGTTAATACAATACAAACTCTCATTAGGGCAAGCCATGTATTCTGTCTTCCAAAGAATGCAATTTGCATTCATGAACACTAGCAGGGGCTTGAGGAAGCAAGAGAAGGAACACAGTGATCTCCTCCTGGGTGCATCTCACTGGTTAACCAGTTCCTTGCTTTAGTACTTCCTGGACAAAATAACCACATGTGTTTCTGTGTGGGATTTTCTGAGGTTGGGAAAGGAAGTTTCTACTTGTTATCATAAGCTTAAATAGCTTTCCTTTCTTCTCTTTCCGGCCACAGGGCAGCTGTATGTATTGTTTATGTAAAAATACGTCTGGGATCAGAATGCCAGAGGATAAACTGGGCTAGGGAAGACATCTGAAGATCTAGCACTAGGTATCTTCTAAGAATTTGGTTAAACAAATCTCTCATATTAAAAAAAAAAATCTAACCACCCATTTTTGACAGTATTATCCATAAAACATCATGGGGGCAAAAAGCTACTTGAGAATATGTCTTTAATTGATACCAACATTGGAAATATATAGCATATATTTTTGGTGGATATATGGTGGTTAATTATTTGCACTCCCTGACATAGAAGGGGTGCTTTCAGTTATTTGTCAGTAAGTTTTTTATGACATTGAGGTAGCCTAAAAAGAAAAATGCAGATTCTTTTGTATAAGAAATGTGTTCTTCCCCAGAAAGAGGCATTCTGCATTCAGAGAGGAAGCTGAATTCAAGGATCCTTGTGAAACACATATTAAAGATACAATTTTGTATCCCAAACTACCTTCCAATTGTGAGGACAGAAAAAAAAAAAAAGAAGAAAATAGAAAGTTTAAACAATAGATGTTCGATTACTTGTACCATTCTGTTAGGATATAACAAAACCTGGAGAAGTATCTAGGAAGTTATTCTGCAGAGAGTGAAATATGATCATCTTTCTCTGTTGTATATCAAATTTACAAGCTGCTGGAGAGCGAATACCGAGACTGTCCAAAACTATCATTCAATAGACAAGCTCTAAAAATCAATAAAGAGAATTAGGAGAATGCCACATATATAAAGAAAGAAATTGAAATAAAAGTGTTTAGACAGCTTCTTGAGAACATGCATGTTTAAATCAGGCATTTCTCTTGATACAATCTGATTTCAGAGTCAACACACTTCTAAGTGGCTTAAAATATTTTGCCCTTTCCATAAGCCTAAGAAGTCTCTGAAGGATTATGAAAATCTAAATTCTATTTCTTCTGACCAAATGTTTGAGGAACAGGAGGTGGGCAAAAGTCAAAATCCTAGATGTGACATTTATCTCTTGACACTTGTTTTGTGAACAGCTTTGGGAGCTAAATCCAATTCTGAATGTCTTATCTCTCCATTTTAGGATGAGTCAAACCGACACATTTAAATATGGAATAGAAATAATCTTAGATGAATAAAAATTCCCTATAGTCATTAACAGCTGACCAGCATAAGTTAGAGTGTTATTTTCCAGTAAAAAATTCAGACTGGAGACTGAGATTCTATAGAAAAGATTTCCCTGTATATATAAGGTCAGGATTTATGCCAGGGACATGAAGAGAATTCTAATTATAGAAGCCAAAAGCAAATAAAAAGTTAAAAAAAAAAATCAATCTAATTTCAGATGCTTCAGAAGCAAATTCTGTGAATCTAGCCTTCCTCTGAAGTGCAAACTACTGCATCTGAGAGTCTCAAAACCAATTACAAATATCCAATTTTAAAGAGTAGTAGGAACTGTTTGGACTTTTCTTATTTATCTTATAGCTTCATTAATATTTAGCCTGTTACAAACCAATATGAGTTTATTGTTAACTTATATAGGAACACATCTTTCAATCACATATCACAAATCCTTGCCTTATCATGATATTGTCTGAGTGGCTGTTTTGTTCCTGCCTTGACACCAGCATTCAGGAGTTAACTCAGGTAAGTACTGTGCATAGCCATAAAAAATAATTCTAATTGTGTACAATATTCCTCCACAGGTGCTAAATTACTATATTCACTTTTATTCAATTAAAAATGGAAACTAAAACATTCCCTCTAACACATACTGCTTATTGCCAATTTAGAATTATAGATGATAAAATGCTTCCAGGGAGATTTCCTATATATTTTCTCTGAGATTTTCTGATCTAAAGCTTTTGTGATGGATTGATTCTATGTACATCTGCTGGATGTCTGAATTTGACATAATTTTATAATCTCATGTATTATATGTAAACTGATCTTTGATAGCCTTGTGTATCAAACTGACTTTACCCTCAGTCTGTCCCTGGGATGTCCACAACCTTGAGAGAAACCTACTTTGGTTTAGGGAATTCTCTCAAGCTGTGGTGGCCGTGGCATGAGCTGCCCAAAACAAGAAAACTTCCATGACACCTTCAGCAGGGATAACTTTCTTTTTACTTGCTGTGGTGCAAGTGGAAAATGCAGTTACTTGGGTCACCTTGGGATAGCCATTACAATGTAAAGTCTGGCTGTAAAGCTCTCTAAAGGTGAAGAAGAAATACAACATTTTTTTCTTCCTTGTGTTATTTGGAAGTGATCATTTTTGTCACAGTTATCTGATGCAACCTCACAGAAAATACCCTCAGCAATCTGGGGAGAAAGTCATAAAAAGCTTTTGCTTTGTGCTGAATTTTATTCCCTGAGTTCTCAGCAAGCTTGTGTGAGATATATTGCTAATTCGAGAATGAGTATTCAAGGAACACTTTAGGGGAGACTGAAAGCAATTGGTGGGATCATGAACAGCAGTGGTAACTTTGAAATTACATATGAGCAGGAGACAGATGCTTTCTGTATGGCCACAGTTTTATCCATATATTCACTTGGAGAGTTTTCCTTTCAAAACTTTCCTTAAAGTTTAGGAAAGATTTGGGAAAGATAGGAAAAATCAAAATTCATCCACGTATTTCTTTATTCCAAGAATTTCTTAAAGACTTGCCCTTTTGATCCTGCCTGATTCATCTGTCGATTCCTTCAGAAACATTTGGTTCCTAAAATGACTTTACAGAACTTAGCCAACATAAGCAAAGAAAGCATAAATGGTAAAAGAGAGCTAAGGATAAACTTTCCCCTCTATTCCTTCCCTTGTGCTGGAGTGAGCTGCTAGATTCTAAAGTTCTTTGATGATATTTAAATTTGTACCAAGGTTTGGCCTCTCACCTGTACATCTAAGGAGCATTTCTGAAATCTAACCACAGCTTCTACATTTCAACAAATGCTTGTCCCCAGGAAATACCTGAAGTGTAAAAGATGCAAGACTGCTGTTTGCTTTGATTCTGACTTTGCTCTGCTATAAGTTCCAAGTAGTTCTCTTTGAGTGTTTTGTTTCCTTTGCTTTTAAAAGTGAAATGTGAGAAGTATTTGGGATTCTTTTTTCTATTTTAGAATGTAAACTCTCAGTCCAAACTTTGAAAGAATTCTTGCCAAGTTGTCACTAAGTTACGTTCTGTGATGATGAAATAATGTATTCTGTGTCCACAGCTGTCATTAGTAGAGACATAAAACTTATCCTGTTTTGTGCAACTGAGAACTTTCTTTGCCTACAATACTCTGGTTCTAGGAAAAGGATTCTTTTCCTGTATTTCCTGTGTGTCTTATGTGGCCTTGATTATATGACATCCTTGCCTTTATTGTTTATTTTATATACCAAGGGTAATAGAATCTTACTATTTGTGTTTTGATATACATATCATTAGACTATGTAGCTACAAGGAAAAAAAGCACTACTATTATGCAAATCACAAATCGAGTACAATATTCCTATTAGAGTTCATAAAAGACCAGTCATTGACTGTTTAAATGTATTTAAATCCTGACAAGAAACATACAATCTAGTTTATTAAACATCTTTCATTATTAGGCCATCAGAGACTGGAAGCAAAGCTAAGATATCATGAAAAAACCTTCTTCTAGAAAAAACATCTTTTTCAGTGAGTTTCCTAATCACTCCTTTTATTGTTGTCACCAAAAAATTCCACTGCAGCACAATAATTGTCTCCAGAACAACAGATTGGAACCTTTATTTGAAAATTAAGAATAGTGTGAGGATTACACGGGCAATTTAAGTATATATATCTATAAAAAATAATCCTTTTATGGAAGAACATTGCCAAAAATACATGAACTTATTCTGCTTCTGTTAAAAAAGGAGTTAAACTAGGCATGAAAACCCTATTAAAAAATTTACAAAGTCCTACTTTAAGTCCTATTATTAGCTATTAAAGCCAGGCTAATTATTTATACAACTTCCATGTCCATCTTATATCCAAGATGTTTACTTTTTTTTCCAATTCTAAGCTTCCGAGAAATTAAAATTATTTATTTATATGGTTGCTTTAGCATTTTATGTCATGATTATGGCCAATACTTTAAAAATACATCAGGTTTATTTTTTTCTTGTTGGTAGAGAATGTTATATTTGCTTAATCCCAGAGTAAAAATTGTCATATAGGCTAGAAAATGTCATATACAGTAAATGTTTTCCCATCCTCTTTGAAATAAGTTAAATGTTGTGGCAGATTGGCTGGCAGTATCACAGCACTATTAACACAAAAACGTCTGCAGGACAGAACAAATCCATTTATCCAGGTTAGATTCTCTGCATAATCCCAGTGACATTTTTACGGACAAAGATAAAAGGGATAATGCGTATTAACGGTGCTAGCTGTTATCTGTGCCCACATCCTCATCTGAGACAGTCTTTTATATTGAGTTTTCCTTCAGAAGAGGAGTCTTGTCCAGCAGCTGAAATCATCAGGTTGTGAAATGGTTGCCTGTGTCCTCAAAGGTGCTTTTTTGATACCTGATCAAATTAAAACACATGATTCAATACCTGATTAAAATAATTCGTTACCTGCAGTTTGAAGATACATAAATATAAGGTTTCTTTTTCATTTGGACATTTTACAAACTGCTTATTTTTGTTGTCAGTGTGGATAGACTCAGTATGGTAGAATAGACAGGGCCAGACCGCAAGTACCAGCAGTGAGAAGTTACCAACATACAGGTAAAGTGTCAGAAAAAATTCCCCTGGGAAAGTTTTGGTCCATGCCAGACAGTTTGCTCAAAAACAGTGCCCAGGTATGAACTGGAAGCAGCTTATCCAGTTTATTTAAAAATGCTATTTTGGCTAATAATTTGCTGTAATGACAACACAAGTTTTATCACCACCTCCTTGATCTTTACCCAAAATTCATGACTAAAGAATTACTGTGAGCACATCTTTCTGTTCTAAATCCAACAGATGCCTGAAAAAGATTGATATTCAATATAATTCAGGATGCTAAAACCTGTGCCAGAAAATCTGTTTAGAAAAAAGCTCTCTACCAGTCATCTTCAGATTTTTCTTCAGCCACCTCTGAATTTCAATAATGATCTTATTTCATATTTGAAAAAGTCTTTTAGTTACTTTTCCATATCTAAAAGTAGATACTATTTAAAATTAATATTTAGACTATGCTTCTTTTTAATATCTAAGAAACATATTTCAAGACATTCTTTTTTATGGAAATCATTATTTGATATATGCCTAGGAAGAAGGAATATGTACTGAAAATATTTTCTGACATAAGATTATTTTTATTTTATTTTCTTGTGGTGGCGCCTCCTCTTACTAATGTGGGTTTGCAAAGCAGAACAGTCAGATCCACTGGGATCTTGTTTTCAGAGCAGACTGAATTTGGTCCTCACTCTGAATACTTCCAGATATTAATGTGGATTCTGAGTGGAAATCCAGCCTTTCAGTTTTATTTTGTGGTTGTTTAATTTGAGTACATGTGTTGAATTCATTTATAGCTAGCTTTAAATTCATACTTATTTAATTTATTATTTCTTCAGGAATTTTCCACTCTCTTGGTGGGCGTTAGTATAAAACCCAATTTTTTTTTTTATTTTTTATTTTTTATTTAAGAGATGTAAATGAGATCTCTGCTATTTCATTACTCAAATGGTCACTTCACCTGAATTTCACTCAGAAATCCAAAACTCAAAACAAAATCAGAAAATTCAAAATGGAAATGTAACGTATGAAATCTCATGGACTAAGTAGTCTGACAAAGACAGGGTTCTCTATATGATAATGCCATCTAATGCAATACTAAGCAATAATATTACTGATATACAGAGACTCTGTACAGTACAGTATTCAGGTATATAGAGACTTTAGTCTGTTTCATCCCACGAGACACAATGAACATGAGAATTTTTAAAGAAATTATAAGGAATGTAACAAAAAATGGTTAAAGGGGTTTACACTGTGATGTAACGAATTAAACAAAGATTTCACTCTATTCCTTTTTTCCATTCACTTATATTTTTTTTCTAAAAAGATCCTTACCCTGCTTGACAGTCTTGTGGATGGTATGAATGTCTGTAATTACTATTCCTTCTTGGAAAGAAAGGGAAATTTATTGTGAAGGGCTTGAGCTGTTGCTCTTCTAGCAATTCAGTTCGGTGCAATTTGTTTCCTAAAACAAAGAAAAAAAAGAGAAAGGTGGATTAAAAAAAAAAGTGAGGGGGAGGGACAGAGGAGGGGGAGAATAAACAGCTTAGGGTCTGGATTCTTACCTGCATGATTGCTGCAGGGAGAAAAAAAAAAAAAAGACATAGCATGTGGTTTTATCATCTGCTTCAAGATCTGGTAAAAATGTGTCAATGTCAAAGCATTTAAGGTACTGCTTTCAACTTCTTTTCTGGTTACAGGCTCACAGAAGTACTGCCAAAAATCTGTCTTGGCTGGCAAAGTCAGGCTGTTTTCAAACAGAAAGAAGGATTTAGATAAAAAAAAGAAACAACTGAATGCAGAAGAGAAAAAAATAAATTAGAATGGGTGTAAATTAGAATAATAATAAAAAAATATTTAAGTAATAATTTTAATCAGAATGCTCAGGATAATAGTGAAGGCTTAACCAAGGCAAGTAGAGGTTTCAGAATCCTTTGGTTCCCTTTCAACTTATTTCTAAATATCAGGATGATGGAGGCTCATAATGTTTGGGGAGAACTGTTGCCATGCCAAAGGGGGATGGTAAGAAGTTACTGGCATGTAGTTGCCATGCCCACCTCTTCCTATATATTAATTATCCATAAATTGGTCAAATTGTGGGTTATCAAAGGTTTTACAGAAAAGCCCAATTCCTACATTGTTTTGTTTACTGATGAAGCCTAAAATCTAGACTGTCTGGCTTTGTCAGATTCATTTGCTAATATTGGACTATATAAATTATTTATAGAACTATTAGATTAATTCAGTATTTTATGGAAAGCAAAAATTTTGTCTTTCAAAAAAAAAAAAAAAAAAACAAAGAAAACCAAACCACCACCACTACCAACCACTAGACAGACAGACAAACAAACAAACAAACAAACAAAACCACAATGGAAAAGAATACATTTAGGTTTTTTTACCTTGAACAATTCAGAATATATATATCTAAGACAGTAATTTGGATGAGCTCTTTGTTTTTAAAGTATTTTACACTGAATAAGACAGATATTTCTTCAGTCCTAGAAACTGAAAGTTGGACAATTCCTCCTGTATTTTGTTATATATAAGTTTTTTATACCTTCCTAAAAGGAGATGTCAGTTCACTGCAGCAAGGGAATAAATCAGGAATGTATCATTAACTATAATAATTCAGTCACTAACATAAATAGCTATTAAAATATATTTTGTCTTGCTGGTAGAGTCCTGTATCTTTCTAGTGCAGAAAAAAAATAATTCCTTCAAAATTCAGAGAAGCATTTTCAAGACCTAAAGGAAAAGCCATTAAATGGGGCACGTCACTTGACACTTTTCCCTTTTTTCAGATAACCATATATTACTAGATGAAGATCATTAAAAACCTTGTGACAGGCACTATGCTTTAAATTCTTTTCCATCAATGAAATCACAGAAGCCTAACATGGAGGTATTGTTCTTCAAAGAACTTAAGGATGAGTATCAGTAATGTAGGGAAGCCACTGAAAAAGCAAGAGATTGAATATGGTCCTTTCTTAACTCATCCTACCCATAGGAGGATGAAGTTACTGGTAACGGGATGCCTGCAGTTAAAAAAAAATTGTTGTATCATTATGCAATATCAAAGCTGCCAATAAAACCTAGCATAAAACTGTAAGGTAATGTCTCCTTCTTGAAATTGTCCATGATCTGAATAAAAACTTGCTTTATAAACACAAGTGGAAAGTGCCAGAAAGGTATAAGTTGCCTGCTGGAGTACTGCTGATTTGGTGGAAAACTGCTCCAAAGAATGAGCTAAAATGTTTAAAGTAATCTCAGATGCAAATGTAATGCATTGCTCCAGGAGCTCTATAATTGTTTCTCAGTTTGGCAGTTCACTGAACTGTACTGAGTGTAAGTCAGAAAATGAACAGATCTATTTTAACTTCAAGCAGATCTCAATGGCTGCAACTGGCAGAGAGATGATTCTTAGCAGTTGGAGATGACAGCCTCCTTTCTCTGCTTCAGTAAAGCAGAAAGGATTTGTAAAATAAAAGTAGACCTTAATCTATGTATGAGATATGTAAATAGAAATTATGGGAAAAGTTATAAGCTAGATAAAACATTAAAAACAATGACTTATAATAAAACTTTGCCGGTTAATACTAAAAAATCTCCTATATTTTTAAACACAGAAGTTTTGATTTTTAAGTGCAGAATTTCACTATTCTTCTCTTCAAACAACAAAAGGAATGAAATGCAGATATTTTCCAATTAACAGAACAATAATTAAATAATCACAATAATACAAAATATTCGTATTTTAACATAGTTTCCCATAGCTTTACCCATTTTCGTCTGTACTTAGGAAACTGGTTCAAACAGTGACTGAATATAATACTAGTTAATGTATATAAAGGCATTATCATGAATCTCACAAAGCATCCATCCTAGTGAAAATATTCCACTTTCAACGGCTACTGCATATGATTCCAATTATACTGGGAATACAATTAATTTCATTGAGACCATTAGCACGTTTTTTCACAGTGTTTCTTAAAAATCTCTATTTGGCATATTATCAAATCTAGATATTTTCATTTTATGGTATCATGTAACCAAGTAACAGACTGCCAGGTCAGTTTTTTTCACAGTAGGAGTCGCAGAATAACAAAGAACTAGATTTACAATTATGAAGGGGAAAATCAGCATCAAAGATGGGATCATTAGAAAAACTTAGAATACATAATATTACATACACAGAAATTCAACATTGAGTTTGATAAGAGGTACTTACAATGAAAAGAGAGATTATTTCTCAGCTTTAAAAAATGGATCTAATATTCTGTAGGGAAATTAAGATGGAAAGAATATGTAGCAAATATTTCATGCAAAGATCACATATTTTATACAATTTTCCAAAAATTCTATTATTTACTCTGGTTTCTAAAGAGTATTGTAGCAGTCATATTCCCTAGATTCTTACGAAAGCAGTTTTATAGCAAAGAACGGTTTCTGAGCTTCAGTTTTTCTGATCAGAGAAAATATGATAAATTACCTAACAGTATTTATACCTTTAACTTTTCAACTGATTTTCCTACTTTGAAAAAATCCTGCTAAAAAAGATTGAAAATATCCCGTAGGCTTTCATATATGTGGAAATGTACTGAATATCTGTTTTGACTGTGGTGCAGTTGGCTAATATCTTAAGAGTTTGGGTTTTTTATTTGTTTGTTTGTTTTTTTAAGTAGATGCAACAGAAGAGTGAAGTCTTGCAATGAGACTGGGGTAAAATCAAAGCAAGGGAAACTCTTAAAATAATTGGGAAGCTGGACAGGAGCAAATGCAGATCCAATCACTACGATTAATGCTACCTTCTCTGTTTATTTTGTCTAAAGTGACAGGTTATATACACTTCGATATAGTGTACAATTGCAGTTACTTCTCGTTGGCACATAGCACAGGGAAAAATGCAAAGAAACATTGTTTTACTTTTCCTTAAGGTGTCTAAAGTGTTCACACTAATAACTATATCTATTAACCTCTAGAAAACCCACTATCTCTCATTAACACCTTAACATCTAATTTCTAACTGCGCCACAGGCTTCACAGTTGGCCTTGGTGTGGGGCCCAGGCTGCGTAGTTTGAACATAACTCCAAAATATCTACAGTAAAATATATATAGAATAGAGGATCAGCTTCTTCACCTGCAACATTTTTACCCTCCTGTTTTTTTACACTTCATTTTGATTTTTTTGATTTCACTGGACCTTCCATTTCTGACTGCACATTCTAGGTAGGAACAGGCACTTAATTGTGTATGCTGGCAACACCACCTAGCTCTAACACTAACATATATGTCTTTATAGCCATTATATATGGTGTTTCACTTTCAAGTTACTAGTGTTTCTTAATTCCATTTTTAAAACTTGTGCTAACTTGAGAGAAAGGAATGCAATCATCTCTTACACATCACTTTTTCTGAATAATTTTTTCATCTTGAAAATATTCAGGCAAGAGAGGTTTTATACTAGCTATAGGAAATACTCTTTTCTATACCAGGGTGGGGGAACTTATTCCACAGAGACAATTAAATGAGCCAGACAAGGATCTGGCTGTCATTTTTACAGATAGGACAACATATAAACTCTCACATTTAATTGGTGTGAATGTGACAAGAGAAAACTGAACATAAGGTCTCTAGACAGCCAATAAATCTGGCTTGTGTCTTTCTCCCTCAATCAAAGACAGAAACTGGCTATTTTTATATCTTGGGTTCATGTACAATTCCCTCTGTGTGTGTGCAAAAGAGGGCAGGAAAAAAAGCTTTTAACAGGACAAAAATGCCATAAGCTTGCTTGTTTTCCTCTAATGTCTAAAATATTCTTCAATTTATTGTCCTTTGGAATGGATCAAAACTGCCTTTTTTTTTTTTTTTTTTTTTTTTTTTGGTATGATTTTTAAAGTCTCATTCTGTTGTAGGTCAAAAAAGACAGAAACATATCATCCCACAGACACTTCATTATTCAGTTTTCTCTCATGTTAAGCAGTGTACATGTCTAAGACAATATATGGTCTCTATAGGAGTATATCATGCACAGAACAGCAAATGAAGGCACATACTCAAAGAACAAGTTGCCCAAGGTCAAAGAGTGATATTTTCTGACAGAAGAAAAAGTAAATCCCAGTTGTCCTACATTCCAGGACAGTACCAAGACACTGAATGTATCATTTCTTTATCTGATAAGCCATGATAAAATGTAAGGAAGATTAGGAACAGAGGAAATGCTGAATTTTTATTTGTTTTCATGGCCTTTTCTCTGACACTTTTCTAAGCAGCCCATATAAATCATGTTCATGACTAAGACATGACCACTAGGTCAATTCCTGTTGATTCATGGTCTGTCCACTCCAAAAATACCCCGTGAGAATGTCATATTTCCCGTGTATAGAGTAGCCTCTGTGGGGTTTGGCCTGCAAACAGCACAAAATCTGCTTTATTCAGCAAGGATGACTCCTCCAACAGTCAATGTAGAGTAGAGCAAGGGATAGAAAAACTCAGGATCACCAGTGTAATCACAGGGAATAAAATCTGCACACATAATACTGTTAGTAATATGTCATATAGTACTCTAAACAGCTCTAAAGGAAAGGCATCTTCCATAATTTTGTATTTTATCTCAGTTTAATACACACCAGCTGAAACATGTGGGCAAAGACTCTTGAAAGTTTAGTATTAATGTAGAAATGAATTTTCAATTTTTCACTTTGAACTTGTTCTCTTAGGTTCAGATTTCAGTGTCCTTCCATTCAAATTTCTAATTTATTCCTGTGGAATGAAAAGCCAGTGAAAGGAATTGGAAATTGAGGCAATAGCAAAAGGAGCTTACTCCAGAGATCAGATAATTTCTGTTCAGGATCATGTAGGGAATCCCATAAGATACCCTGTACATAAATTTTGCAAACAAAACGACCTTTGAATATGCCTAGATTTCTGGATAGCTATATTTTACATATTTCAAAATAAATAATCGTCAATAATTCATAAGGAATAGAAGCAATTCATGTTCATCTTCTATTAATTATTTAGGTATGCAATCTTCATTTAAAGTATTTCTGACTATCTTTTCTGTGAGCTAAACAGTACTTTTGAAAAATGAGCCTTGAACAAACACAGTAATTTTCTTAATATTCTTTTACTCTATGTGAACTCCTAATTCATATGATGCATGGGAAGTTTCGTAGTGTTAAAAATCATTATGTGAGGTAATAACTGTGAATACATACTAATATGCTCCTATTCAATATTAATATCTGCAGCAACCATTTCATAAACTACAAAAACTACAAGGCTGAACTTAGTTCAAATTAGTAATTGAGAGCAAAACAAGAAATACTGCTTTTCAGAAATTTTTGACTTAACTTTTTCACCACTGAAAAGCATCTCAATCTGAGTGCTTTAACGTAGTATGCATGGTTAAATCTATTTTTTCTTCACTATCCTGATAGCAGGGAGGTCATTTGATAGTTTGACTTGCATAGCCTTGCAATCCCACTTTCCTCAGCTCATGGATAACCATGCAACAACAGATGGAAAAAACACTTTGTGGTGTGGATGAAACAAAAACTTTAGCCTGTATATTCTCCTTAAAATGAGGGAAGCTCTTAAAAACTAGGAAGATGCTCTTGTCTTTGATATAAAGAAGCAAATTCAACTCTTCTCCCAGAGGCAGAATGTTAGGAACAGGGTTGCAGCAATATGATTTTATGATATAGTCATCATCATGTCTAGGTGCTATAGAACAGAATTCTTATGGAATACTGACATATATTTGGTTATCCTTGGAAAAGGTAAAAGAAATTTATTGGAACTTTTACTCACACACTCTCCTGCTTTTAAATCAATGCCCTCTTATCACATCTGCAGTCTCCTGAAGAAGTGAAACTGCTTGTAAAAGATAAATACAGCATGTTCACAACAAATGAAAAAAAAAAAAAAAAAGTTCAGATATTACGCAGCAGGAGTTTGTGCAAAACTAGGCATTTGGCCTGAATTTCCAAGAGTAGAAGAAATGATAATTATTTTTAAAAAAGAGAGAGAGAGATAGGAACTAGAGCAAGTGAAGAAAAAAGGAAGTGCTTCAATCCAGTGCTGTCAAGCACTGAGTGCTTCAATCCAGGGCTGTCAGCCCCAGAGATAGAAAGGAATAGGGCAATATAATTTATATATTTAGCATTTTTCCATTGATAATATAGTCTGTCGCAACATGTGCAGGATCAATAAGCAGAAAAGCATATAAAATCCATATTATCTCCACTTCACAGAGAATTTACTTACAAGGTCTCACACTATAAAGGTATTTCACTTTCCAAGGACTTGGTGGCATTTAGTTTTAGTATTTAGGTTGCTGGTTTCTTGTTTTCACATGTGCTTGATAATGTGGTGGGTCTGCAAGTGGAAATTAATAAAGTTTTAATTTATTTTGTCACATTTTCTTCCATACCAAATTTATCTTATACCTGAGGTCACATAATGAGAAAATTAAAAGGTATCCATTTTAGTTAGTGTTATTTTTATTTTGGCACCTCAGAGCACTATTAAATGCAAAAAACAAGATTAAGATAAACTATGGGCAGAGGAAAAACCCTAACAGATGATTTGGCCTTGATATTCTAATAAGTTTATCCTCCAAGCTGCAAGTTTTAGATTAAAAGCAGTGAAGAAACCTTTGCAGTATGAGGACTGAGATTGTAAAGTTAGAAGATATCTCATGGCTGAGCTACCGTTTCAGCATGACAAAATGGGTATATTGCAAAATTTAGGCAAAATTATTCCAAGAGGGAAAACAATTTTTAAAAAATTGTTCTATCTATTAATCAAAAAAAGTAGAGTTTACATGTATTTTAACAATTTTATTTTAAAAAGCTAAATTGATGTCAATAGAAGCAATTCCTAAAAAAATTCATTAGAAACAAGAAATAAGTTCTTTTTTGTAAGAGTTTTATCCTGAGGTAATTTGAGATTTTCGATACAGACTGTTGCAAAAAGAAAACTGATGAAAAGGTAATAATGTATCTTTGCAAGATTGTGGGTCTTCCTAAAAGGTAACCTCTCAGCACACTATTCCCATTTCAGGTAATTTTGTTCAGTTTTACCGAACAAAACTTGAAACATAAATTTCATGTTCAATATGAAACAAATAGTCATGGAGAATGGTTTAGAAGAGAGATTAAATCTCAGAACTAGGATTTTCAAATCCTTGAGGAACCAGATACTCCAGATGTTAAGTAAGAGGCAGATTACAGATCCTGAATTTACATACTGATTTCAGTGTATTTCTGGAGTCCAAAACACACTCTAATGCTTTGGAATGTCTCAAATAATGACAGAACTGTACTCAAAGCAATGCAGAAACATCTGGTTGCACTCAATATACAGGTCTGGCAGTAAAGTGAATTAGAGAGGAAAACCAGATATTTCTTTTGCAATGCCAATGGTTTAAGTGCAAGCACAACACAACCAGGAGAAAAAAAATCTTTTTGTACTTGAAAATGATGAATGTTAATAGTTGTCAAACTTTCAAGATGTATGTGAGTCATTACATGATATTACTTATGCTTGTCCACAGAGCTGTAGTTGTTTTACAGAGACAGAGGAAGGTAGTTAAAAGTTCTGATAATTTCTTGGCTCCTAATTTACCTATATAGGTATCTCTCATCTTTTAAAGATCTAAGCCTAAGGATCTGCTATCTGTTTTGAAATAAATTTGACATGTTTCAAGAAGCATACCCACAATTAGTGACTTCAAAGTACCAAAAATTCAGACTAGCTTTCTATAATACCTACATTTTTTGAAAATCCTATCTCTGAATCATCTGCTTGTCTAGAATATTTGAAGAGAGAAATGTTTTTTTCAGTAGCACTGTTTTTTTACAGAAGACTAAATAATTATATTCCTCTAATACTGCAACTGATGTTTTCTGTTTACTCAACCTAAAGGCTGTTCTAAAGCTTCCCTAAGCTTCCTTTAGCTATTACTTAAGTAACACAGAATAATTCAGTGACTGAATGCAAAACAAAATGGTGGGAAGCAAAGATCAGAAAAATGTCATGGTTTCTTTTTTTCTTAGAGAAACATCAGTTTCTTTTAATTATTTGAAAGACTGTTAAGATGGTATTTTAATAGCTGATTCATCCACTGAATCCTGGCTTTAACATTTCTTCTGCCACAAAATCCTGAAAAATCCTCATTAGCACTACTGTAACAGATCATCATACCAGGTGGCACCACTAAACAATTAGGTTCTCATTCAAAGCCTCTTATTTATAAATTATTTAATTAAAAAAATCCGTTCCAATTATGCAAACGATAGCTATTTCTACTGATTTTCTATTTTGGAAACTAAAAAATACGTGCAACATTACACAACTGAGAATATTTACAAATATACAGAAATATAAATATAAAGAGGCATTAACAGCAGAAAACACAATGTATAATAAATAGAGCTTGTAAGTATTTAATGAGTCGTCTTGCTGTGATTTAGTGACTAAGTGTATTACTGAATAAAAGGGATATTTCTTCTGCAGAACAAATATTTTACGTGCAAAGAAAAGGCATTAGAGACCAGAAATCTAATCTTCATTCAAATCAAGCTGAAACCTGGTCCTACACTTAAGTTCAAATACTTTTCCAAAGCTATCAGTTTTCCACCATTTAGGATTATTATTCCTATGGCTGACAAATAATTGCTAATAAACCTAAGGTCTACATGCAGGATGAGAAGGGACTGTGTTTTTATTTCAGTATCCCATATCTCTTCAAACACAACTTTTGAAGACATCTATAAAATCAATGTTAATAAAGCAAGAGTCCTAGCATATTCTTACTACTTTGATAGTGTTTATGGAGACTGGAAGTACAAAAAGCAGGATATCAGGAAATATCCAAGTTTTCTAATTCAGAAATGAATTCAGGGTTATATAACGGATTTTTTTTTTGTGAAAATTTAGATTTATCTACAATGGAGACATCTTTGCTTAGAGCACAGTGTTCAAATGTGCTTATAATCAATAGAGAGAAAAATCTTGTAAGCATGAAATAGCTGACCCATTCTAGACATCAGCCTTTGGGCAAAACATTTCTCTCTAAAAATGTCTTCTTTCCCCCACAGCTGCCATGAGAGGCTGAGTGGAGAGTTCAGATCTAGTAAAACAGATGGACAAATCCCCACAAAACTTTGGGTATGAGGAAAAAGGGAATTTTCAGAATGGGAAGAGGAAATATAGAAATATTTGAATATCTAAGAACAATGAAGCTGGTGAAAGGTCTGGAGCATGAGGCTTATGAGGAACAGCTGAGGGAACTGGGGTTGTTTAGCCTGGAGAAAAGATTCAGGAGAGAGCTTATCAGTCTCTACAACCACCTGAAAGGAGGCTGTCAACAGGTAAGGGTTGCTGTCTTTTTCCAAGTAGAAAGTGATAAGACAAGAGGAAACAGTCTCCAGTTGCACCAGGGGATGTTTTGGCTGGATGCCAATGGCATCCTGGCCTGTATCAGATACAGTATGTCCGTGACTAAGGAAGATTTTTTTCTCTGGGCACTCTGCATGTACTGTACTGAGGCTGCGCCTGGAGTGGTGTGTCCAGTTCTGGGTCTCTCACTTCAAGAAAGACATTGAGGTGTTGGATCATGACCAGAAAAAGGCAAGCACACTGGTGAAAGGTCTGGAGATCAGGAAGAATTTCTTGGTTGATAAAGATTGGAACAGATTGCCCAAGGAGGTAGTGGAGTCACCATTCCTGGAATTGGTTGAGAAATGACTGGATGTTAGTGATATGGTATAGATGACAAGGTGGTGATATATCAAATGTTTGTCTTCATGACCTTGAATGTCTTTTCCTACCTAAATGATTCTGTGATATTAAGGAGAATGTCTTTACCAAAAAGGTTGTCAAGTATTGGAACAGGCTTCCCAGGAAAGTGGTGGTATTTAAACACCTGGAGGTATTTAAAATATGTGTAGATGCTATTCTTAGGAACATGGTCCAAGTGGTGGACTTGGCACTGCTGGGTTAACAGTTAGACTTCATCGTCTCAAAGTTCATTCCCAAGATAAACAAGTCTCTTGATTCTATGATTCCATATCAAAAGCAAAAAGGCAGAAGAGAGCAGAGTTATTTTTGCTGCTCTGTAGCAGCTGTGTGGCACAAACCTGTGTCAGCAGCATGCCTGGATTTCATGTGTCTCTGCCAGCAGCGGTACTGCTCTTGAAACCAAGTAACAGCAGATAGGGCTGCCATCTCCTGCAGCAGGCACCACAGCTCCCTTGAGGATCTCTAGGGTGATAAATCACAGAGGGATACCATGAAGTTTCACATTGGGAACCAGTGAACCTTTGACATCAGTGGGAAAGGATATCTGGCTGTGTTAAGGTGTCTGCTATGAGCATGGGTCTGTGGCTGCGCTTGCTGTTGAGCCAACAGCAGGTGTTCAGCAGAAGGTAGCACAGTCTGCCTGGCTCATAAGTATTTTTCTTGGAGGAAAAAAATCCTGGAAGACACACTGAAAGTTAGCATGGTGGGTACTCCTACTTCTCATTAGAAAGAATGGGACTGTATGTAATAAAGGTTAATATCTATATGAACTAAAAATGTTTCAGTATGAGAATATGATAGAAATTTATATAAAATCATCCTGCAAAGTTTAAAAAGTCCTGTCTTAGGACTATATGGCAGAACACTCACTAAGAACAGGATATTCCCTCAAAATAATGTAATTTCATAGTCTGGAAAGGTTCAGTCTGTTAAAAATTTCCAGGATGCCACATAGGGTGAAGCTTCAATGAACCATTTGGTTTTTACCTCACATGTGCAGATGGTTTCTGGCAATAACCTTTGGACCAGCTAAAAGAAGATCTGGAAAAAGATCCTCACCAAGTTTTTACCGAGTAATCTTTTTGCAAGTTAAACCCACTTGCAACCTGTGCACAGTCCACATTTCTCCTAGTGTTAGTTAAGGAAGTATTGGTTGCTCAGTAAGCCAGTATTTGAACCTATTTGTCATCAGGGAGCTGTTGGAGGATCGGAGCAGCAGGCGGAAAAAATCCCATTATGACATTGTTTACTACAGAATCAGAGAAAAAAATACAACTCTTTTGAGAAATACCTCTTCTGAGTAAGTCGGATGGAGGAAAAACTTCTGAGAACTACATCTCCAGATACCCTTTTAAAAAAGTGTTTGGAGGAGAAAGAAATGTAAAGTAAAAATATTTTTTTTACCTAAATCTAAGAATGATAGACATATTGAAAAAATACTTTAAAATACTCTATGCTATAAGAAGGTATATTCTTATTACACTGAAAACAAGGGTAAAGCTGATAAAACATTGAGTGATACTATGTATCAAAATTTAATCTGTTACAAGTGGCCAACTCATAGGAGGTACATTTCCAGCTATATGAACTTCAATTTTATGTTTTCATCTCTTACATGCATACTTCACACTTCAAATCTGCTATCTGCAAATACCAGTTATGTTTTCCTGTCTTCACAATTATGTACTAATAGCTATGCTTGATAAAATAACTTTAGAAATTTAACACTAAGTGAAATAAACCCATCTTTTTAATTTAAATTAAGATTTTTTTAAAAAAAATCCATATATGTCTGATTATATGTAAGCAATGGTCATATAAAAAACAGAGTGTACCAGGCATTTTTTAAAAACGAGAAAATTTTATGCAGAAAAATATGTCGTTTTTAAGTTATGGGTATACTATTGAGACTATAGTTTTCACTTTTGGAAAGAACAGTTGATATTTGACAACAGCTACTAGAATCTCATTTATTTTGAATACCTGACCACATAATACTACATTAGGCAAAAAGAAAAGCCATAAGCCTAAACCCCTACCAATTATGTAAAAAGTTATTAACAAAATGCTGGCAGAATGCCCGGTCTACACGACAACCCTGCAGACACCAGTATCAATAATTGTATTTGAGTTTTAATGGCAGGTACTCTCTCATCAAATAGCTATGTCTATGCATGATATAAAACATTTATATACAGTTGCATTTACAATCTATAGTCTATTGGATCTCATTCTACACTACTGCTTCAAGACAATGATCTTTAAATATCACTGGCATAAAATCTCTGGGTATTTCTGATATTATGAAAAACGCTATTGTAAATTTAGTGCATTTACCAGACACATAGAATTTACTATAGACTTACGGTGGTGTTGAACTTATATTTAGGAAGAAAGAAATGAAATAAAATTGTATGTGTAAATTTTGTTGTATTTCAGTGGGACAGCAGGCAATGATGAGTATTATTTTCCACCACTGTTGTGTCTAGTAGCCTTAGAAAAATAGTCTGTGGTATTTCATACTGTATGAAGATACAACGAAATACAATCTCTCTCCCAAGGAACTGATAACATCAGTGATACATTAAAATGGGAAACAGAAAGAAGAAATACATGAGATTCATAAAAAACATATTGCAACAGACCACCACATTATTATAAGTATGATTTCTGGGTTTTTTTTCCATGGAGGCAAGTTTTCATAGATTATATTGTCATTAAGCTTTCAAACAGTAACAAGGAGTTATGGAGACAAGAGCAATTGAATAGACAAAATCTTCTAATGGTCAAATAGCTCATTAAAAATATATTATGAAGGAATTACACTACACTTGTCTTCAAAAGCTTGCAGAAAAGCAATAACATTGACTTTTTTATGACTCTTTTTCACTGTAAGTTAAATTAAATAATTTTTAGAGTGTTGGTGATGCTGGATATTAATTCCTGTACATAGCTTAAAACTTTCATCTCTAGATTTTTTCCCAGAAATCAATTTAAGAAGTATTGATAATTTTATCATATTAATCATCTTTTTATTTCTTCTGCTGAAAGGACTGTAATTATTGCTTTTTTAATGTTAACAACCTTCTCCCCTGAAAAATATCTTTATATCCTTACCAAAACCACATAGAAAATCAAACAGTACTGGAACTGATACAAAAAGTGAAAGTTCAGTTATAAGAAATAATTAAAAAAACTGGAATTCTTTCAATTTATATGCAATGGATGCATTTTTAGTCTCTAAAATAATTTAATATCCTCCTTCAGTGTCACACTGTTTTATAGACAAAACAAAATAATTTATTGAAAATCACAAATTTTTCAGGAAAAAAAAGGTTGTGATTGTTTGATAACTTTTAATTAAGAAGTATCTCTTAATTAAAAACTGAAAAAAAAAAAACACCAAAGCTTCTATTTTATAAAGAATAAAACATGAAAATATTATCTTTGTTTCTCAGAAAACAAAGATTAATAAACCAGAACTCTGACAACAGTTTTGAAAATCTTCAGTATGTTGATGCTGGCATAAATATTTTGAGTAAAAAAAAAATCAAAAGAAAAAGAGCTTTAACATATTCTGTCTTATGGAATGTACTTCCATATCCTAATACATGGAAGTAGCAGCACAAGAAGACTGGCCAACATGCACCTAAAAATTTGTGTCCTGGTCACCTTGTTGGAATGTAAGGAGCCTTGAGCTGACTCCAGGGACTCCAGAGTGTAGGTGGGGATAGAGGACATGAAAAGCAATGCCTGATGCAAGCCCCACTCCCATCAGAATCTATGGCACCACTCACAGCATCCAGACCATTCTGTCAGTGCCTATTTTACACACCTTTCAGAGCCACAAGTGGCTAGGTTGATGTAGGGTACCTCTGCAATGTCTGTGTATGTGTTTAATCATGCTAAATTCACATAACTCTTTTGATTTGGTGATTGTCCCAAAATTCAAGTGGCCTTCATCTGACAATTTAGAAGTTGAGAGACAAGCGAAAAGACAAAAGGATTTACTCCTTTCCTTGTCACATCCTCCTTTGGATGGGATAAAGAACAGCTTCCTTACAGGTAGGATATTCCAGATAGAATAACCAGCCTCGTGCCTTCATTTCCTTATTCTTACATTACAGATGGAAAAATAAAAAACTGAGTTTTGTAAGACTCTTTCAGGCTTATTATTGAATAGCTTGCATAGTGCAAATAGCAGTAGATTGAAGATCAGCATTGCTATGCCCAGCCTTGTTTTGTCCTTGCTCTCAGGATTTGTGAGGAGCTGGTGATCAAGTGACACCACAAGAGCTCTGCATCACTGGTAGATTGCCACAGCCCAAACAGCTCCCAGTCATGCTTCTGTTATTTGCTTAAAAAATCCATGTCAATGTACACCAAACAATAACAGTTTCTATTACTTTTGAGTTTGTTGTTTTGGGTTTTTTTTTGTGATAGGATATTTATACTTAAGAGGAATTTTCACAGTGCCCTGATGAAACAAAAAATAGACAAAAAGGAAAATAAAAGAATAAGTTGCAGGCAGAAAAGCAATAAATACTTCAGATTATTTTTACATCTTTTACTTCTTGTCTTTAATAGTTTTTTCAATTTAATGTGTGTTTCTCCAATGTTTGAAAAAAAGCTTATATAAAGATGTAGACCTAGTCCTCTGAAATAACCCTTTGTAGCCAGGCGCTTTAGACACTTGAATACATGCATACACACATAAATACATGCACACATAAATTTAGATAATTTTACAGAATGTTACACATTTCATCCAGCTCAAGTCCTGCATAAAATAGAAGTTTCATCTGAAATTCTAGTCAAGTTTTTATAAAAGAACATCTAACACAAAGATCTACCACAACAACTGCAGAGTACTTCGCAGTTTGAGAAAAATGGCTATGGATTTAGGAAGGGGAAAAAAAAAAGAGTGGAAATTATTGCAATTTGCATTTATGACATGACAATCTTCAGTACAGATTAAAATCAGAACCCCTACTAACAGTCACTTTCACAAAGCAGCTTGTGGTATCAGGAAAATCTCTTTTCTTCTGATCCTTACCTATTGAAAGAACACACAAAATACACAGAGCTTGGGATTTGATGTCAATTAGAGAGCAACTCTCTACAGTTTGCCCTGTAGTAGATGTCAGGCAAAGAAAGGTTACCAGCTGGCAAGAAGAAAACAGAAGAAATGGAAGAAAAGAGAATAATATGCTAATAGGACAATGTGTTTAGTTGTATCCTGTATTTAATGAGATTATTGTAATGTGGTTACTTTCTCAGGCTCATAAAAAACCCACAGAATACCCAAGGTATAACTTCTTCCCAGAAGCTTTTCTCTTCATGGAGGAGGAAATGCTGACTCTCCATAAAACACCAGGCAACCTATTTAGTAATAACACAACTGTCTTAGAGTTTCAGAAACCTTAGAAACCAATACACTGCAGTGGGCTGTGCCACCTCTATATTGTGCTGGAAAAACACCAGCCTGAAATAAGAGAGAAAAGGAAACCAAGTGAAAAAATTGAAGCTTTATAACTTCAAAGGAATTATTAAAAATGTGAAACATGCTGATTGTTTTCTATTTGTCTTTTTTGAATGTATGGAAATTAAATATTACCTCTCTAAACCACTTTTTTTTTTATTTTTTTTTTTTTTTTATTTAGCTCATTCTTGAATCTGTTCTCTGACTTCAATTATTTAATGATCCCTAATGTACTTATGATGAACACATGACCATGCTAAACCGTAGTTAAGGGCTAACAGCTGAAGCACATTAAATGATATCCCTGGAATTCAAACAGTGCTACATGAAAAACAAGAAATTAAATCCTATTCAAAACAACCTCAAGTGGATGATCTGGCCTTTTTAAAGCTGCAAAATCCAAAGTCTCATCTTGCTCTTAGTCCCTTTACTGAGATCATTATGTTGTTTAATAGCCTGAAATTGCTTTTAATATATTCAGTCCAGTTCCAGCAGTTATAAAATCCCAACTCTGCTAACACTGCACAAAACAGAAAAAAGCTGGCCCATAAATAAGTAAATTTCAATTAAATCCCAAGAGTCAAGCCAAAGTGTATTTGGTAAGTTAGAAGGCTACCATGGGAAGGTATATACTAACTTGCAAGAATGAAATTCAGTCAAAAATCTGTTTTCAGATTATTATGTCATGAATGAGAAAGGAAAATAGCTCTTCCTTGCATTAGATAATAAATAATAACTACCCTAATACCTACCCTAATAAAAAAATAACTCCTAAAAGACATTGCTGAAAATTCTGAATATCACACCTACCAAAATAATTAATTCATTTTTCTTGCAATAAATGGCTCATCTGTACAATTGCATAAAGCTTATTTTGAAATAATTGGATTTTTGTAGGGGGTTGTGAACCACAATTTACTACAACATGTTTTGCTAATAGAAGTTACTGTATGAAGGTAAATCAGGGAATTTTTTTTATTATTTTGAAGCATAGAATGATGCTTTGCTAGAGCTCAGAATCAGAATAAAGCATAAAGTAACCTGATTTTGTATTACATGTCATCAGTTTATATGTGGAAGATTATGAAAACAATAATGTAACCTTCAGTGTTCTTGTTTTCTGATTACAGAAATAGTAAGAAGTATAAAGCAGAACCTTTGTTTCTCACAGAAGCTTATACACCCTCACACATCACATTTACAAAATCAAGAAGTCAGCAGATGTTCCTACTGCCAGCAGTGTGTCAACACTGCACAATTGAACAGTTGCTGAGCAGATACTTTTCATAACTTGAAGGTAGATTGAAATGGTTGCTCTGTGAAATTATTCAGTCATAAATGATTGGAATTACTTGTGGCCTCAAAACTTAGTGAAAGAAGTTTTATGGAATTGTAAAAGGAAGATTTGAGTCTTATATTTTTGTTGTAAGCAGCTTGTTGCTCCTTCACATTATATTCAATAGAAAGCATCACAACAATTTTTGTGTCTTTTGATGGTTTTCCATTCAATATGCTGGGATATTAATTTTTCAGGTTTTCTTGTTCAAGTGGCTAAAAACGAAGGGCGTTAAGTTTCATCTAAGATGAGAAATCGTGATTTTGACTCTGTTTGGAAAATTCCTGAATTGGCTGTAGTTAAGTTATGTAATTACTTGTGAACAAGTCTCTACAGCTGAATTTCAATTTCTGTGATGCAAATCAATCAGTAGTTTTTACAAGTCATCACTTCTTTTGCAAAGCATAAGTTTTGACACATCATGGGAGACAAAGTGCAGTTACTATGACTAGCCTTGAGTCCATCAGCTTTGTCATCTGTAAAGAAAAAGTAACAGATTTTAGTTTAGCCAGTTTAACTGGGTGTGTTTGCTTGTTTTCATCATGTTGAAACATTTTGCAAGAAGAAGAAATTAACAGGTACCCAGAATATTTTCAGTCTTAAATTCAGTGGTGATCAGAATTTGTAGTAATATGGTATTACATCTTAGAATCATAGAGTCATAAAATAGCTTGGGTTGAAAGGGATCTTGGAGGTAATCTAGTCCCAACCTCCCTGCCACGGACAAGGAACCTTCCACTGGACCAGATTACTCAGAGCCCCATTCAGCCTGGTCTTGAGCACCTCCAGGGTTGAGGAGTTCACAACCTGTCTGGGCAACCTATTTCAGTGCCTCACTATCCTTGTAGTAAAGAAATTTTTCTAAGAAGAAATCTTCCTGTGTTTCAGTTCTTGAAGACGTACCAACACAGATTGATTTGCCAATCTTGCAACATGTGGTTTGTCCAATATTTTGAAACATTGTCGAGTTCATCTGTCCAATTGCTTGACGCATCTTCTGCATTTAGTTTGTTGCAGCATGAGTTTCTAAAAAATAGAGTCCTAGTGTGAGTCATATTTTAGTGATGGTTGCTAAATGTAATAGATACTCCTGTTTGAATATAGGCATCTAAAATGCACCTAAAATGTACTAGCACAACTTTATTAAGTTTCCTAGATTTGCTGAAATCAGTGACAAGGTATTAATTCATTCTGTCTCTAACTGCAGTCTGTTAGCTTACACCTACTAGTCCCTACCAGTTATGGCCTCTGACCTGTAAAAGCAAATGTTCATCTTCCTCCTCAAACCCCACTAATACTTTGTAATAACAGCATAACCTTTTATTTGGACTAGATATGCTGGGGATTTTTTTCCAAGATAAGAAATGCAGGTACTTACATTTGTATCTATGAATGAATATAACAGCATTCTCAAAATCAGAGCTCCTCCTGGGCTGTAGGATCATTGTATATTTTTGTATGTAAGCTGTTCTGACTTGTTTCCCTTTTGAAATGGAACCCTTGAAAGCTACAGCTGCAACTATGAAAATGCATGAGGAGTTTAGAGTCTTTGTGAGATTTTTATTCATCTCTCTTTGACACAGCAGCAAGTTGTTTGTAAAAGACCTACATCAGATGTTTATGTTTATGTTATGCACTCTCATGGTAATAGGTTTCTCATTTTATTTCAAGGCTGAGAATTCTCTTTCCTTTTACAGATCTCCTGAAATTTCTGCAGAAGGAAAGATTTTTGTGACTATTCTACTCACTGAAATTTGAAATAAAAAATTGTGGACTTCTCAGACCAACTTGCCTTTTCTTCCCAAGGGATGGAATGGCAGGACAATTGCTGACAGTGAATTATAGTTTCAATGGTAGAGATGAGGCACAGCTGACATGCAAAGTAGAGTGTTCCCTAAAGTCTTCCCCCAGATTCTCAGAGTAGGATCCAGAAAAAAAAAATAAATTTCAATGCCTATAGACATAGAAAGTATTAAGTAAATATACATTGTTCTATCTTACAATCTAGACATCCCAGAGGCCTGGAATCCCTTAAAGACTTGTGGAAGTGGTACAAGCTGAAGTATTTTCTTACTTGCTTCTTCATACCAAAACTTAAAAATCTTACTGTTTGAACCACATGCTAATCTACAAGACCTAACACAAAAGAACACAAGTGACAACAATTGATCATAACAAAATACAGAAGAGAAGAAAGAGAAGAAAACCTAGGCAATCACAAATATCAGGTAATTATGAAATCAATAAGCAATTCAGTAAGTCTGAGAAAATACTCATCCTTTCAGAATAAAAGCCAGTGTCTGTGCAATAATAGATACTGTGTCAGATCAAATTGGTCAAACTGAGAGAGTCATTGACTTCATTGTACAGGAAAATATTGACTGGCAACATCGAGTTAAAAAAGAAGAAAGCAAGGAAATAAAAGACATAGACACAATAATGGCATTTGCTGTAGTTAAAAAGATAGGAATATAATCCTGAAGTTAAAGAGCAGTTAAATTCTTGGTTAACGTCAAATTATTTTTCAGCCTTGCTTGTTTTTACCTTCTTAAATGTGCGTCTAATTTCTCTGTTCTTTTTCTGCAATCCATAGCTAAGAGATTCTAGTTGCCTATATACTGTGTCTGTATTTAAAGAGTAAGCTGAGGAAGACTTTTGCTTAAAGATGTGCAATAAAATGCCTTGGCAAGTTAGTTCTTCCTCTTGAAAAGAATACCTGGCTATTGCCTTTACTTCTTTATTCCAAAACATATGTAAGAAATGCGAATCTATTCTCCAGAAACACTTAACTTTGCTTGTGAAAATGTCATCAACTGTACACTGACAGATGTTTTGGTTTTGTTTTGCATCCTACACACAATTGTTTCCTATACTAGACATCTTTGCCTTATCATATTAAAGTATGACAGGCTACAAGCCACCCAGATGAGATGAAGGTTGTGGAAACTTGGGGTGTTTTTTGGTTTTGTTTTGGGTTTGTTTGATTTTTTTTTGTTTGTTTTTGTTTGGTGGGGGGGTGGGGTGGGGTTTTTTGTTGGGTTTTTTGTTTGTTTGTTTGTTTTGTTTTGGGTTTTTGAGTGCACTGTGAAAGTACTACGAAATTTTCTATTTCAGACAGCTGTGAGGCTTCCAGAGGTTTCCTCTTCAGCAAGTACTGGGTTAAGATTAAATTCGGCAAAACGCCTGAAGAGATACTGAATAGATTTGATACAAATTACACTGTCCTGCTGGTTTGAAAGTACACATTACTAGAATCATTAACCATAATCATCCTCAATTACAAGCACTGTAAGCACACATACAGCAGACCAATAAACGAAGCCATTGTTTCCATGCAATGCCCATAATTTAGAAAGACATGGCCATCTCATCCAGAGTTTGACACAAAGATATAATCTCCAATAGAATTTTCTGAATTATTTTTGTGATCTGAAATTGATGCATCTTTCATGCCTCTTTTTTCCCATTCCTACTAAGATAGTCAGTCTTTCTATGTCTCATTATTCTGGGTCATATAGAAAACACATTTACAGGTCGGAGAGGACTCAGAGAGCTTTTTATGAACTCCCATAAACAGCCAGCAGGGCCCACCACTCCAAAAGTTTCTCCAGGAAAATCTTTCATGAAGTAACATTGTTGATCCATTTCCACCATGAAAACAACAACAGGAAAAGGTACAGATGATAACAATAATAACAATTAAAGAGCTTATTAATAGGCTTACTATCCATTTTTGGGTCATCTCCTACTATATTTGAGTCTTCCTGCCTGTCCTTCATGAGAGCAATGCTTAAAGCACATACAGCTCACATCCAGATGGAGAATAGAGTTAAAGTACATTTTAATAATGTATAATCTATTGTATGGTGCCAGTAAGTAATATTATGAGGGGTAGTATTACAGTAATCTTTAAATTGTTTCCTACTACTTTCTCTAATGAAATGACACTTTTGAGAAAACAATTTGCTATGGTATTGGGAAAATTCCTCCTGGTTTCATTGGGGAAAGTAAATATATCTTTTGTACTTGAATAGAGCATACATTACTGCAGGTAGAGCTGATAACACTACCTATTATTAGAGCTGCCAGGTATTTTATAATAGGAGGGTTTATTTTCATTTGCTCATAGCCTTAAAAATTTATATATTTGGGTTAATAATTCTTGCACTATTTCTGTCACAAAATCAGAACATTTTTACCTGTTTGGTGAAATTTTTTTTAAATGCTTTACTACCTCTTAGAGAGGAATTAATGCAATTAATTCAGTTCATTCTGCCTACCTCAAAACAAGTACTTTCATGTTTCCTCCTGGATTTTAGAAAACAAGATTTAAAGGTGTTTTGTGGTCAGGAGTACACACTTTTTTTTGTCCCTGTGGAAAATGATCAAAGGTTAGACAATTTATAAAGTTTTTAAAATTGCAATTTGAGCAGAGTTGGAGACAATTTAAGACTTCAGCAGGTAACATACTCTGAGGAACCTGCACTGACTATGCCAATTGATGACATTTTCCCAAAATGAGGTTACAAACTCCTACAGGGCTGGCTCTGACCTTTCACAAGATCGCAATGTGCTAGTGAGCAGCGCTTTAGATGCTATCCCAGCTGTACTGAGTTTGGAGAGCACTGACCCAAGCTCTGATGTGGAAGGTTTCTTAGCTATTGATGTTTTTTCAGTTAGAAAGAAGTGGAGGAAGATGAAGGAGAGACATCATGTTCCCTCTGAAAGCCAAAGCCATGTAATTCTGCTGTTTGAAGGGAAGGTCAGCTCTGTTCTCTCTTTGGCTCTCTTTGGCCCAGCAAAAGCCTTCCATGGATGCAAACAGACACCCTACATAACATGGCCAGCTCAGTCATTGAGGCCTCAGCAAGCTGAGGACGTTCTGATGAGACACATAAGGTGTGAGAACAGAGGAGCTCCAGAGCAGGGAGCAAAGTGTCGTGGTGAATCATGAGCTGCTCTGTGGGAAGCAGCTCTTGGATCACACTCACCACCAAACTGCCTAAGCAGTGTACAGGAGAGACCCAGCAAAGTTCATCACTCCTGAACTTTTGTCTCGGAAAATCATTTGCTAAGCTTTTCTGCAAGCCACTCTCACAGAAAGAAAAGGAAAAGTTTTTCTAAGTCCAGTCTGAACTTGGCATTTTTGCAAAAGGATCCTCCAGCAAAAAATTACATTTCAGGATTTCTGAGTCTTATGACACAATTGGGAACTCTCTGAGTTGTTATATTTTTTGTCTTTAGGAGGAAGTTATGACAACAAGCTGAAACTAGCTTAGCAAAATTATATATAGTTGGAAGCCTTTTAAATAACTCTTTCCAACAAGTTTTGGGAATATATTAAAAGACCTTTGGCCATCACCAGAGCTGTTTCTGAATATAGCAACTTGTTACTGTAAATGGGAAATTTAAGCTCCACATTCTTTTTAGATTTACATCATCACTGAAAGGACTTGAACACGATAAGCATGCTATTTAATGCTTGGTCAGAGTAGGGATTAGTTTGGCACCACAAAAAGGGATAGCTGAGAATATGACATTTGGTTAAAAATTGCTTCCAGGGGCCTTTTTAAAAGTTAGTAGTATTTGAATTGAATCAGGAATACATCCTTTGATATTGGGTTATGAGTAGGGGGATAGTATATGAGACAATTTATTTTCTGAAAACATTTGGCATTATTGTTGTTCCTGACTTTGCTGGCTAGTTACTGAATCATTTCAGATTTCACTCTAAACCTTCAGAATATTACATCCTAGAAGTTCAGCATATTCCCAAAGTCAGCAAAAATCTTGCCTCAGAGCTGAAGTCTTGATCTTTATTCAAATAAAGACTATTTTTAGCTAAAATAAAAATATAAGTTTTTTTCCTAAAGTGTAAGAAAAGTCTCTTGTTAACTTAACTTTGGTAGCTTATCTTATCTTGAAAATAGTATATTAATTCTTTTGGAAATTAAAGAAGAAGAAGGAAAAACTGTCAGTAATACAATGTCTGTCTAGGTAATATCTCTCAGTTATTCCTTAAATAAATCTGATGCTGTCATAATCTGGTTATATCAACTCTGTAGCTCTGTTAAGAAAGGTATTTTAAAATTTATGGTCTCCACTAAAAATAGTCAAAGATGGTGAGACAAAATTATTCTATTACTTTCAAAGATATTAGGGTAATTCAGGGAGCCTGCAGAACCAAATGCTTTGAGATTTAAAAGAACAGAAAAAAAATCAATCTCCAACAAGTGTATTAACATGTAAGCAAAAGATGTCTAGAATAAACTGTTCCTGGGTTTGTTAGTAGCTGTGTGGAGTGAACACTCAACTCTTAGCTGTCAATTCCCCTAAAAGTCTCACTTAAATGAGGTAATGTCATTCCCATCTTTGACATCCAGAATATGTAGAATATGTAGGGTGTGTGTTACAGAGGCCTTGAGAAACTGCAAAGACACAAACACAAATTAAGTCATATTTTGAGCAGTATTGGCAGGATCAGTATGGATTAATAACTAATAATTATGTTTGGTTTTTAATTAACTGTTTAATATGATATGGGGAAATCTGTGTTTGTCTTACTAGGCCTTGCATTACAAGGCTTGTAATAAGCTTATTTAAGTTCAATTGACAGATAAAACTTCTCTCCTAACACAGTTGGGAGCAGTGTACAAATAAAGCAATACCATTTTCTGCAAATATTTGCCAAGGACATGCAAACGGACTTCTGTCAAGCTTGCTTTTTTTTTCTTTTTTCTTGTTAATGGCTATCATGCCTCTACCACACATTTCAGGAGCTAAAATCTTTCCATCACACTGATAAGGGAAAAAAACAAAGAAGCCTGACTGTAGCTTTGCTGAGAGGGATGACATCTTTGGGGTTGTTATAAATGCAAAGGCAAATTTCAGGTTAATAAATGACAATTTATTAATAACAGAATATCGAGCACCTGAAAAAGAGAAAAACCACAAAAATAGGAAATTGTCAGCGCGCGCTGGGTGGATAGAGGTCCGCACCGATGTACCAGACGCCCTAGTCCACGCCAGTGCAGCTCTCAGTCCACCGTTTTATAGGAATTTTCTGCCCTTAGGCAGTCCAGGTGTCCAAGGTGGGTTGAATAGTCCGGATTTCTTTTCGATGGCCCTCCCGGACCTCATCAAGTCTAGTTGTCTCATTCCGGGAAGGCTCCTTTCTTATGTCAATTCCAAGAGTCTGTCTTATGTTGATTTCATTCCGCTCGTGGCACCAGAAAGTTGATGAAATTGGCATCGACGTCAGGAAGGAATTTCTCCTTGCCTTGGCGAGGAAGCGATTCTTATCAGGGTTGGCCAGTGTCTTTTGTCTAAGTTGATGACCTTCGTCCTGTCTTTTCAACTGAGATTAGCAGGCTGAGAGAGAACGGTTACCCTTCTATTGGATTTTACAATTTTACTTTAGCTTTGTTTCATTATACATCGAATTATTATTTTATACACGAATTTTTACCCTATTTTTATCACAGTCCCCCACCTAATAATTCATCAAATTAAAAATTCGTTTTTCTCCCTTTATTGACCTTAATTTTAGTTTAAAAAGTCACATTCTTCCCAGTCCTCCTGAGAGGATTCATCACCTTGTTGGAGCTTCCGCTCCTTTTCGAATTCCTTTAGGGCCTCTGCCGCCCTTCTTTTACCTTTTTCTTCCTCAAGTTTCATTATTTTGGACACAGTTTTCCCTTGTGCTGCCTCTGGATCTATGGGAAGGGATGCTATTTGCATCCCTTGGACGACTGAATGTATCAGTCGAATGAAACAAGGGATCAGACACGGGAGGAAGACAATGCCTGCAATGGAGCACGTTATAAAGAATATTACCTTCTTCCACCATTCCCCCTGTCCGAACAGCTGGTCCCACCATGAAGCCTGAAGAATTGAATTCCACTTCTGGACTGGCACATGTGCCACCTTTTTGATTTCCTGTGCTAACCCTTTGATAGTCTCCCCATAGTCATCGATTTCGATGCAGCATTCTGATTCATTGAATCTGCCGCAGACCCCTCCTTCCTCTGCTAGCAGGTAGTCCAGGGCAAGCCGATTTTGATACACAAAAGCCCTCATTTGTGAATGCTGCTTTGCCAGGAGTTCCAAGGCCTCTGAGGTGTGGTTAGAAACCACTTCTACCACTGCTTGCAACCGAATCAGCCTATTCAGGAGGTAAATAGGTGTTCGATATCCCCAACTGCCATCGTTAGCCCAGGTGGCTGGCCCATAATACTCAATGATTCTTTCAGCGGGCCACTCCTCCTCTCCCCATTTCTGGTTGCCTCCGGCTATGGGTAGCACCCGTCTTATCTCCCTTCTCTGTCGGTTTAATGTTTCGAACAGAGGAGCTCCTAACAAACTGCTTTCAGCTCTAGGCAAGGTGAAAAAGAAGGGTCTTATCATTCCTAGGGTACAGGACCCCTTCCATTTCCGGGGAAGTTCGCTATAAGCCTTCTTTCCACAAATCCAATATATCCCATCTGGAGCTTTCCAGCCTATATTGGTTCTCCCCGGCTCGTCCCAGTACTCTCTCAGTCCCGCTAGTGCCTGAAATGGATTAGCCCCGGGACTTTTGTGCCAACAAAGTCCCATAGTCTCAAACCACTCACAATCTTTTTCTCGAATTTGGCTCCAATATCCGGAGGGTGGTTCAGGTTGCCAGACCCGTGTTTTGTCATTCACCGTTAGGGTATTTATGCAAGGAGTATAACCCACCAGGTCGGTGAACTCCTTCCCCTCCCGGCTGATGCAGATAGTTCCCACTATCCTTTTTTCCAAAATCCATCCCTCCGGTCTCTTTACTATTTTTGACAATTTAGAGCTTTCCCATTTTAGAAGTTGTTCCGGGGCTAATCCTTCTCCCCTCCAGGGCCACCTTTCGGCTGACTTTAATCCCCCACAAATCCAGCAATCCGTCAGCCCCAATTCAGTGGCTATCTCCTGCATTAGTTCTACAAAGAGGTTTTGGTTAGGGGCTGGAAATCCCCCATCTCCGTATTGCCTTTCCAATTGCTCGTACTGTTCACTGAGCGATTTCAACCTTTCCTGCTCAATTCTCCTCTTTCTGGCCTCAGCTTCCTTTTTCCTGAGTTCCAATGTTACTTGTTTCATTTTACTTTCAGGGTCCATCCCTTCCTCGTCCCTTGAAAAACAAAAAACTTGGTCAAACTGCAAACATACACGCTTATCTCCCGGAGGCAATAACTCGAAAATGATGGGTTCTGAGTCCAAGAAACCCGTTTCCTCATGTTTGAGATTCCTCCCTTCCCAATACAATTTTCCACCCATATTACATATTTTTAGTTTCGCTTTGTCGTAGCACAGGGGATTCACCTTATAGTAAGCAAGGAAGGTAGATTGCCTTTTTCCTCCCATCCATACAGTTTTGTTACATTGTTGACATGTTGGTACCGGGTAAGTAGTTTCGAGTTCCCGCTTTCGTCTAACGAGTGAGTGAGCAGGATCCCTGAACAGCCCGCCCTTAGGACTTGCCCCTGAGCGTTGGCACCGGACCCTTCCTTCCAATTCACAAAGGTGAAATCGAGTGCCATTAGCCCAACAATTACCCAACTGCCTTTTTAGAGGACAATCCATTATCGGCCCGGTTTCTGGTGCTGTTAAGCACCATTCACACTTCGCGGGAGGATTCTCCCCCAGGAGCGCCCCTGGAAGGGCCCCCTTGGCCCAGCACACGGCTAGGCTCAGGACCGTCAGGATTCCCCACCGAAAAACTCCTCTGCCTTGCCCATCGCCCGTATGGGAACATACGGCGGGGTAAACCATCTTCCCGACAGCAAGGGTTTGCTTCAGGGGCCCGTGTGGTCCTGATGGCAAACCTTCTCTTATAGGTTGCCCACCGGGATAATTTGATTGTATCTCCTCGGCAAGGTACCTTGATGGTCCTCCGGCACTCAATTGCTAAGGGTTCTGCTTTAGCGTCCAATTTTCCCTTTATTCCCTTTTTGAAAATCTGATACCACTCAGGAGAATCTAATTCAAAAAGTCCGGCCCGAGTGGCAAGTACTAAGAGGCAGTCTGTGTTAACCTGCTCCTCGATTAGACAGTTAGTGCACAGACCTTTAGGTCGACTCCTTCTCCAACAATGGGTGACCCAAACCTGTTTACAGTACACGCATTCAAAGTGAATGAAAGGAAAGCACTCACAACCTGGGGTATTACAACTTATCTGGTCGGTCATCTAGGTTGACGCCTGAGTTTGATTTTGAGCTCTCCAGGAGGGGTGGTGACCTTCCAGTCCGAGGCTTTTGGGTCCCCGATCTTTTTCACCCTTGAGGAATGAGTCCAACCCTTCTCAGCGGTTCGAACTGCGGTGTCAGTCGTGAGTAGTACCAGGAACGGTCCTTCCCACTGCGGGGCGAGAGGAATCTCTTTCCAAGTCCTGATTAACACTTTATCTCCGGGCTGAATCTGATGAATTGCAAATCCGAGAGGGCCACTTTGGGGGATGAGTCCACGCCTTCTGAGCTCCTGTAAATTTTTGTTTACAGTGATGAGATAAGGTTGTAACTGCACATCCTCGACTCGGGGATGTCCCACAGGCATTCCATGTTTGTATGGCATCCCATACAACATTTCAAAGGGGGACAGTCCCGTATCAGAATGAGGCATGGTTCTTATGTTCAACAAAGCAAGGGGAAGGCATTTTACCCAACACATCTTAGTTTCCAGCATGAGTTTTGCCAACTGAGTTTTTAAGGTCTGATTCATTCTTTCTACTTGCCCTGAACTTTGAGGGTGCCAGGGGGTGTGATATTGCCATCTGATTCCCAAGGCCTCGGTTAATTGTTTTATGATTTTCGAGGTAAAATGAGTCCCTTGATCTGAATCTATGCAATCCACTATTCCATACCTGGGGACTATTTCCTCTAATAATACTTTGGAAACCGTTTGAGCCGTGGCTTTTGCCCTTGGGTACGCCTCTACCCAATGTGTCAATTTGTCCACAATAACCAATAAGTACCTATACCTCCCGACCTTTGGTAATTCAGTGAAATCCACCTGGATCCTTTCAAACGGCCGGTATGAAAGAGGACGACCTCCCCAAGCCGCTTGTCTGGATCTGGATCGATTCACTTTCTGGCAAGTCACGCACCCCTGTACCTCTTGTTTTGCCAACTCAAAGATCCTCTTGCACCCAAAGAATTTTAGAAACTGGTCAGCCAATGCCCGTGTTCCCCAGTGGGTCTGTTTGTGCAGGCGTCTCAGGATCCCTCTGGCCACCCCTTTCGGGACCAATTCCCTTCCATCCGGTAATTTCCATTTTCCCATCTCCAATGCCCCTCCCATCTCCTTGAATCCTTCAATGTCCCTTTCAGAGGGACATATTTGGATTCCGGAGTTTTCCTCCCCAATCACCTCGGGGATTCTTACTGTGAGTAATGCTGCCCTTTTTGCCTCTTGGTCAGCCAGGTTATTCCCACGCGTCTGAAATTGCAACCCGACCTGATGCCCTTTTACATGCACCACCGCAATCTCTTTTGGTTCCCTGATTGCCTCCAAGATTTGTCGAATCATTTCGCCGTGGACCAAATCTTTTCCTTTTGTGTTTATCAAGCCCCTTTCTTCCCAAATTTTCCCAAAAGTGTGAACCACCCCAAACGCATACCGAGAATCAGTGAATATGGTCCCCTTCTTTCCCTTTAACCCTTTGAGAGCTCTCAGCAGAGCATAAAGCTCACAAGCCTGGGCCGACCATTCGGGTCTTAGGGGACCCGATTCCACCACTTTTCCCGTTCTGCCATCCACCACTGCGTATTCTGATTTTCTTTTCCCCTCGACTACTCTTGCCGACCCATCCACAAACCATTTCTCTCCCCCCTCCAATTCCTGATCCTCCAAATCTGATCTTACTTTTGTTTGAAGTTCCACGATCTTAGCACAATCATGCAACAGTTCCTCAGAAAGGTCTCCAAACATGAACTGTGCAGGGTTTTGTGCCGAGGTGGTTTTCAACTCCAATCCTGGGGAGCTGATTAGGATGGCTTCATATTTCAGAAGCCTGGAATCGGTCAGCCACTTTTCCGCTTTTTGTTGCAGAATGTTTCTCACATTGTGAGGGGTGTAAACTACCAGAGAGGCTCCGAAGGTAATCTTTTTCGCCTCTTCCACCAGGAGTGCCACTGCAACTATAGCCTGCAAACACGTAGGCCAACCTCGACTCACAGGATCCAGGATTTTTGATAAAAATCCTATGGGTTTCTTTTTGTTGGCCCATTCCTGAGTCAGGACTCCCTGTGCAGTTTGCCCACTAACATCTACAAACAACTGGAATTCTTTATTCACATCTGGAAGGGTCAGTACTGGGGCTGTCATGAGAACCTCTTTTAATTTTTGAAAATCTAATTCATCCTGTTCGGTCCACTTCACCCTGTCGGTGTTTAATCTTTCATACAGAAATTTTACCTTTTCACTGAAACCCTCAATCCACTGCCTGCAGTATCCCAGGAGCCCTAACAATTGGCGTATTTGCCTTTTAGTTTTTGGCGCGGGCAATGCTATAATTCCCGCGACTCTCTCAGGGTCCAATTTCTTTTTCCCTTGGGACAGCCAATGCCCCAGGTACTTCACTTCGGGCTCCGTGAACTGCAGTTTGGATTTTGAAACTTTCAGACCCTTAGCTCCAATAAAGTTTAACAATTCCACTGTACATTCCCTCACCCGCTCCTCTGAAGATCCTGCTATTAGCAGATCATCCACATACTGCAACAATTTCGTCCCTGCCTTTGGGGTAAACTGAGTCAAGAGGTGCTCCAGGGCCTGCCCGAATAGATTAGGGGATTCTACAAATCCTTGCGGAAGCACCGTCCATCTCAACTGCTGTTTTCTGTTGGTATCGGGGTCCTCCCACTGAAAAGCAAAGTAATCCCTGCTTTTCTCATCCAAAGGGCAAGTCCAAAATGCATCCTTCAGGTCAATCACACTATACCACACATCCTCAGGCGTAAGCCGATTCAACAAAGTATACGGATTGGCCACTACCGGAAACCTAGTCCTGGTTCGGGCATTCACTGCCCTCAAATCCTGAACTAACCGATAGCTTCCATCTGCCTTCTTTACAGCCAGTATAGGAGTGTTATGGGGGGACATGCATGGCTCTATTGTTCCTCCCTTCAAGAGGTCATCGATAACCTGCTTCAATCCCTTTCTCCCTTCCAGGGGAATGGGATACTGTTTGACCCGTATAGGGTCCCCGGGGTTCTCGATTATAATATGAATAGGGTCTATTTCTAGCTTCCCCACCTCCCCTTTAGAGTGCCATACCTCTGGATTGATGTCTGCCTCATCCTTCTCAGTGAGTTTAAACATTTTCACCACAAGATCGGAACTTCTTACAACTATGCTAATTCCAAGAGCTATGATCATATCTCTCCCTAGCAAGTTGTAATCAGCTTCCTCTACCAACAACAAATTCCCTAGGCAGACTTTATTTTCTGATTCAATCTCCACGCTTTCTATCACAGGTACTTTAAAGGGATCCCCTTTTGCACCCACCACCACAACTTTCTCCTTACCGACCGTGCACCCTATTGGTAGATTTTGTAAAGTGCTCCTTTCTGCCCCGGTATCCACCAGAAAAACGGTTTCTTGACGCTGGGGACCCACTTTCAGTTTTACCAGGGGCTCGTTAGATGTCCTGGTCCCCAAGGTGAAGAGCCCCTGACACCCCTAATCTTCCTGAAATACTTTTTCATCTTTAATTCTCTTTTTGCAGTCCCTTCGAAGGTGTCCTACCCTTTTGCAATAGTAGCACTCGGGCAGTTCCCTTCTCGTGTCTGGGGCTGCTTTTCGGGGGCCTTGAGACTTTCGGGGTAAGGTTTTATATTTCCCCGAAGCCTGTTCCTGTCTCTGGACCTCCTTCACCGCAGCTACCAAAACCTTAGCTTGTACTTTCTGCTTTTCATCCTCCCTCCTCATGTATATTTTCTGGGCTTCCCGCAACAATTCCTGCAAGCTTTTGTCCTGCCAACCCTCTATCTTTTCCAATTTTTTCCGAATGTCCTCCCATGACCTTGCCACAAACTGAGTTTTGAGCAGAACTTCCCCCACAGGGGAATTAGGGTCCGTCCCAGAATATATCTGTAGACTTCGCCTTAATCGCTCAATCCATTCAGTGGGGGATTCATCTTTCCCCTGACATTCATTGAAAACCTTGCTAATGTTCTGACCCCTTGGGACAGCTTCCCGGATGCCCTGAATTATGATGTTCCTTAGATCTACCATGCTCCTTCTCCCGTCCTCTGTTTGTGCATTCCAGTTTGGGCTAGAGCTGGGCCACTTTTGATCCCCAGGTGTCCCCTGTGGGTTCCTCCGGTCCCAGTCTCTGATACCCGCCTGTTTTATCATCTCTCTTTCCTCACTATTGAATAAAGACCTCAGGATTGCCATCAGGTCCTCATATGTATAAATGCTGCTCCCTAGGAACTCATCCAACCTGTCCGCTACACCAAAAGGATCATCCAACAATCGCCCCATTTCCTTTTTGAACGCTCTTACGTCTCCTGTATTGAGAGGCACATTTACAAATCCAATGATCCCTGGGGCCGTTGGTACTTCCCTTAATGGAAGTAAACTGTGTCCCACATTCTCATTCTCTCCCCATTCATCACTCATCCTCCTTGCTTTCAATCGGGTTCTGCTAGCAGGGGGAGAACTGGTAGCAGTGGGTTGTCTCCCTTTCCCGGACTGCGGGGGCGGGACTGCCGCCTGTGCAGCCGAGGGGGGTCTCTCCTCCACTCGGAGCAACCCTGGTGGCGGCGGAAAAGGTGACCGAGAGTGCCCCCAAGCTGGCGCAGACGGGATCTCAGAGGGGGCTCCCGCGGTCATGGCATCTATCGGCGGGGGCGCCGCCGACGGACCCAGGCCAGACGGGAGAGGCAGGAGCGGGGGTGGCAGTGAGGGAGCTGCCAGTGGGGACAATGGAGGGGAGGCATCACTCCCCACCTGAGATGCCTGTGCCCCCAAAAGCTGGTTTGGAGGATCGGAAGGGGCTGTGGGCACCACTTGCTCTGGAGAGGGTGGGGAATTCAGCCCAATGTAGGGAGGTGGGAGGTGATCTAGGGGCTCCCAGGGCTCGGTCCCAGTTCCGGGCCGCCCTTTCTGTTTTATCGGGAATAAACCAGCTCGGGTGTTTAACCAAAGCCGGGCATATTCCCTCTCCTCGGGGTTCGAGGGGCTCTTGTTTTTCACATAGCGATTTAACTTACTACATGTCCAGCTTTCAAATGATCCCATTACCGGCCATGTAAGGTGTTCCCCCAATTTCTCTCCACCCCACACATCCATGCAATAGTAAATCATTCTTTCCTTAGATTTCTCTTTCCTCTGTGGACAATCTCCCCAGTGCTCCAACATCCACCCCAAGGGACTATTTCGAGGGATTTTCATGGTTCCCTTTCCCTTACCAGAGGGGGGGCTTTCTGAGGTTTTTTTCTGGGGCTTACTCTTTTTCTGTCCCATATTTCGCGAATTTCCTTACCAAATCTTCGAAATTCCCTGCAAGTCGACTTTTCTGCTTGTGCGTTGTGTCTTTGGTTGTTTCTCAGGGGATGGGGCTTTTTCGATCACTCCCCCTCCAGCGAGCTGTGCCGAGGGTTCCTGATCGGCTCTCAATCCTTTCGGATTCTCTTTGGACCCTTACCTTGGTCCGCTGGCAAAAAGGGTTTACCGATTCCCGAGCTCAACAGGACGTACCCTTCCCCTTTTTGCCCACTCCGTGATCGGTCCCCGAGACTTCCCTCGTCCCGGTTTTGACAAGCAATGTAAGAGAGTTTCACACGAAATCGCTTCCTTCGCGGCCGACCGCTCCCCTCGCGGGAAAAGACGGAACTGCGACCTTGAAGTCCGCACTCGCTCCGTGATCAGATCACGTCTCACACACTCGCCCAATCACCCGCTCAACCAGCAGTACTTACAGCTCCTTTTCCTGCGTGGATGTCTTCGTGCACTTAGACGTTTTACGAGCAATTGCAAGCCGCGGCTTTTCCGAAGGCCCTTTGCCTTCCCGAGCTCTCCTTGCCCCCGGATCCGTTCTTTCCCCTGTCCTATTTTTGTGGTTTTCTCGCTCCTAAATTTGGTTCGGAGGTTCGGGTGGAGCCGCGGGGTCTCCTCACTCACCAGGCCGCCGAAATCAGCGGGGGTACCCTCCTGGATCGCAGGTCCCCGCAGCTTCCTCCGAATCCGAGTCACGGCACCAAATCTGTTATAAATGCAAAGGCAAATTTCAGGTTAATAAATGACAATTTATTAATAACAGAATATCGAGCACCTGAAAAAGAGAAAAACCACAAAAATAGGAAATTGTCAGCGCGCGCTGGGTGGATAGAGGTCCGCACCGATGTACCAGACGCCCTAGTCCACGCCAGTGCAGCTCTCAGTCCACCGTTTTATAGGAATTTTCTGCCCTTAGGCAGTCCAGGTGTCCAAGGTGGGTTGAATAGTCCGGATTTCTTTTCGATGGCCCTCCCGGACCTCATCAAGTCTAGTTGTCTCATTCCGGGAAGGCTCCTTTCTTATGTCAATTCCAAGAGTCTGTCTTATGTTGATTTCATTCCGCTCGTGGCACCAGAAAGTTGATGAAATTGGCATCGACGTCAGGAAGGAATTTCTCCTTGCCTTGGCGAGGAAGCGATTCTTATCAGGGTTGGCCAGTGTCTTTTGTCTAAGTTGATGACCTTCGTCCTGTCTTTTCAACTGAGATTAGCAGGCTGAGAGAGAACGGTTACCCTTCTATTGGATTTTACAATTTTACTTTAGCTTTGTTTCATTATACATCGAATTATTATTTTATACACGAATTTTTACCCTATTTTTATCACAGGGTGGATCTCCAGACACCAACAGGTGCAACTGAGGGCCAGGAGACAGTCACATTCAGAAGAGAGTGGGTGACTTAGTCAACAGCTGGGCCTTAGTGAACAAACTGAAATGCAAAAATACTTACCTACATTAAGGGGAAAAGATTCAATTAAGGAAAGAGATGCTGGACTCTGTAGATCATGATATCCTTGTGAAATGAAACTTCTAAACATGAATAATTAATTTCAAAAGTGTAAATATATTAAAATACTTTTCTGAAATGCTGTTCTTTAAACTTATTAATTTTGTAAAACTGTACATGGAAAAACCTTCCCACGATTTTCAAAAATTTCCTTTTTTAAAAAGCAATGCAAGTATCATAAGTACATGAGTATCTTTGCTATGGGGTCAGAAAATAGAACTATGGAGGTAGTTGAAATAAATTTATTTCAATTGTAGCCAATATTTCAATCTCAAAATTAGGTCCAAGTTTCTTATGACTTTCTACTTTTTCTGTACTTGTTCTACTACTTGGAATCTATAAGTACTAATCAGAAGTTACAGCTTACATTTCACAAAATTACTTTTTCAAAGTGACTGTTCAAAATTAGTAATTAAGAAGAAAAGGGTTTTCTCTATTGGATTTTTGTTTCTTTTGTTGTTGTTTTGTTTTGTTTTGTTTTGTTTGTTTTGAGGGGGTTTCTTTTCTTTTTTGGGAGGGGACGTTTAGAGGGGTTGGATTGGTTTGTTTTTTAAGAAATTTTAACCCCAAACTTCTGACTAATTGAATCTTCATTTGGAAGATGTTTAAATGAGATTTCAATCATAGTCAAAGGTCACAAAGTTTTCCACTGCCTTGTTCTTCACTAGTAAGTGAAGCTGTTATACAGCTCGAGGAGTCTGTGGGCTGTGATTCCCATCCATGTTTAAATTCCAGATGACTCAGTGAAAGGGAGATTCCCAGAGTGTCTGGGGGTTTTGCTTTGGAAGAATTGTTCTCATGATTTCTTACCTTCCTGGAAATTCTTGGGTCATAAACGCTGAGAGTCAGCATTATGGGAGTATTTGTGGCTTCCCATTCAGCAGCCACCAGATAGTTAAAATAATGATTGCATTTTGTTCCAAGTACATTACACTCAAAAACAAACATTCCCTTCCTGAGAGTTTATCTTTTTCTGAGAAAACATTTGGCATGGGAAAAAAGTATAATTACCAGTCCAAAATCTATTCTTTATTTCTTCTGGAAATATTATAGAGAGTAGCTTTTCTAATACAGAGGTAGAAATTAAGCCTCTTAATTTCTGTTTTCTTACAAACTGTGCAGAAAGGATCTCATCACCTCATGAAAAACGTGTTCAGAATTCTTCCTAAAAACCTTGGGCAATTTTAGTTTTATTAAATTTATGAAGGACTAATTTGTATCAGAACAGGAGGAAAAAAAGTATGCTTTAGAATGTAATCATTTAAACTTTGTGATGATCTCTCCAAGGAAATACTGGATGCCCTATCACTCAAGCTCTGTTCAAATAAATTAAGAAACAGGAGAATACCTTGTAGGGATAAAGTCTGCAAAAGGCTGCTGGGAATAATGAAGGCTGCTCCACTAATTCTAATTCTATTACTGGAAAAAATAATGCAACAGGAAGAGCAAGTCTTCATTTAAAGAGAAGCTTTTAATGAGGTTGAACATCTGAAAGACATATCTAGATGTACAGTCAAAACTGATCACATAGCTATCAAAAGACAAATATGTGTGGGTAGTACAAATTTCCTCCTCATCACAGGCATGTAATTCCATTCAGTTCTCATGCACTCTCTCTGCCAAATATTCCCCATTTTTTTAATCCTTCTGCTTTTTAGCCTAAATTCCTTTGGATAAACAGTGTATATCACTATTACTGGCTATTCGTGTGTCACATGTCTGTTCTCTCAATTCTGACAAAATTGGAACAAGCAGAATTTTCTGTAAAGATAATTAATGGTACCAGAAAATGTATGAAGATAGACCGGAAGAAAAAAAGGAACTCTGTTAGTGTCCTATAGAGCCAAAGCAGACTTACAAGTGCCAGAATCACAACAAAACCTTCAAACAAGACTCATATCTTCTTAGGCGCCTCAAAGACGCATAATTCTATAGGACACATTCATTAGTTCATAGGCTCCAGGAGTTATTTGTATCTTTCATCTTGCCTGCAATTTTCCCTGAAATGTTAACATCCTGCATTCCTAGAAATAGATTATAAAGGAGTAAATTTTTTTCCCAATATGGCTATGATCTGGGATTAGCAAAGAAGGGATCAAATGTTAGAAAATTCCCTGATTTCTTTCTTTTTGAACTAAACACATTAATAACTGGGTGAAGGGAATTTTTTCTCCTCTGAGATACTCTAAAAATGTACAACTTATCTAATACCTATTTATTGTGTAAGCCTACAGTGCCCAGTGTCATCTTCTGATGGTACTCCTGGTATCTGAAATCTAGATAATTGATGATATTAAATAAACATTTTTGGGAGATCAGGCCTCATTCACCATTTTTTTCTGGAGCAAACTGTAAAGTATCCAAACATAATTAGGTATTTCTACAAACAGCTCCGTAATTACGACCAACAGTGAAGAAGAAATCAATCAATGCAGAGTCACACAAAATTAAGACAGAAACACAGAGAAAAGAGGATATGAGGTGACAAAATTCTGTATTTCCAACTACTGACAACTCTTTTATACTCTGGTGATATCTTTCATGAAAATGTCCCTAAATTAATTGGTGATCAGCACAGAGAAATCATATGGAGTTTTTTATCAACTTGGAAAATGCAGGGAAGAGCACAAAAGGAGGCTTTAAATCTGTCATTTAATTACTGGTTATATTAAACATTCAACACATCAAACAAAGGTAGACCAAAGTTCAAACTGACAGCATTAAAGTATGAAAGGATCTGAAAAACAAGTTGCATGCCCATAATGGGGCTAGAACAACTATGCTAGTTTATATTTGGCGTCCCTTATAAAGATTAAATACTAGAATTGTGTTTTTAGCCCCATACCACACCACAGGATGAAATCTGGGTAATACTTGGGCCTATGCTATCACTCTACATTAGGGAGATGGCTACAAACTACAAGGAGTGTTGAATACCTTTGACATAGTTCTTCCATCAGAATCTTTTGCATCTTATTTGTTTCAGTCACAGTAAACATGTAAGTGGTCTAAATACTTTTGCACAGGCTTTCTCTCCCAGCTTCATCCCCTATGTGTGTGTTTGATATGTGATATGTAATGTCAGAAAGTCAGAGAAACATTTTTTTTCTCTGTAGAATTATGCCTTCCATCTCTTATTTAAGGCTCTAAAAGTCTTAACCTCATTTTGCTCCAAAGGGATATTGACTGTAATCTTATGTCCAAACTATCTTTGGGTGTAGTAGTATTTCTGTAAATACCTGGATCCTCCACTTTTTAAAAGTCACATTTGCTGCCTAGTAGCACACATTCAATAAGGAGACTGTTGTCACCTTAGACTTTTCATATTCATTCAGCCATTTTTTCCTGGCAGTGAGACATTCTGTCATTTTGAAAGGATTACCCTGCATTATAATTCAGTGTCAGCATATCCAAAGCTATAAAACCTTCTAAGTGATAGATCTCTGCAAATCTTCTCTTCTTTTTGCATTCTATATTGTCATATTGTCAATCAAGACAGTCCAGACTCCTTTGGTACATAGGAACCTTCTTGCCAAAACCAGAGTTTTAGAAATGTATACACTGGTTTAGAAATGCATACACTAAATATTCCATTCTTAAAATGGAATATTTTAAGAAATTCACCGTGGGACTGACTGTATAGTTCATTTGGGTTCATAATTTGTTGCTTAAAAATTATAGTAGAGAGATTAAGTGAGAGTCTGTGCTTCTCAAAAGCTATAGTTTATAAGTCAAGGATCACAGCTAATTTGCTGTCTTTGAAGAACAAAATAGCTACAAGATCAAAATAGATAACAATGTCAATGACACAGAAAGTACAAAAAAGGTGATGATCAAGGCTTGCATTTGTGTCTGAATGAATTAGATCTTGGGACATATTCCAGTAAAAGAGGATTATGTCTAAGAAGTTTCCCCTGTATACCTCAAGCTTTTTAAATCATGGATAGTTTTACCTTTCTGTGACTGTGAGGTGTATGGTAACTCTGTAAATCACAGCAGACTGAGTTCCTGAATGCTGTGGCTTGCAGGTGCCAGCTGTTCACCTCACTGATTTGGCTAATTCCAGGGGCATGCTCTGCTGCAAAATAAGCAACTGGTAGCTGGGTAGTATGTGTCCTGTGAGACCAACCACCCCATAGTGCACGTTTGACCATTGCACATTCTTTTGATCCTATGACCTTTCCCTCAGTGGATTACACACACCTCTTTCAGAGCTTCTTGCACATTACAAAGGAGAATTACTATCAGAAAATGACCCTCTTTTCTTTCCCTTTCTGTAAATGTAAAGCTCTCTTTGGTCTCAAATAAGAGGAAGACTTGACCTGTCCATCTTTCAAGAAGATCTTGTGGTATTTGGACTTGGGGAGGGGTGTTGGAAAGGTGTCCTAGGGTGACTATGATGCTTGTATCCCCTATCGTCTGTTCTGTGTGTGCTGTGTGTTCTGTACCTTTAAGACAGGTTCTGAGAGTGAGTAGGGAAAGAAGAAGCTCATGGTTTGTTTGAAAAACTGTTCACTCCTCTGCATCTTCTCTTTGTCCTTGTTCGAACTGTGTGTTCGTCGGATGCACGGACACCAGCCAGAGAGAAGTTTTTTTTCCTTTTAGCTGAGGCAAAGAAGCATCCTGGACTGGTTTTTTTTTTCTGTTTTCTTGCGACTGTTTAAATCTGCTCTGGACTAAAAAAGCCCAGAGGAGCACCAGGATCTTGCGCCCGCAGCCCACTGGGCCTGGACCTCGGCATTTTCCAGCCCCAAAGGGACTGGGACTGATAAGGGACTGAGGGACCTGAGCTAACTCTTGGCAAGGACTCTCAGTTTTGCCATCTCTCTTCAGAGTGGCGAGAGGTTTTATTGTTTCATATTATTCATTCCTTACACTTGTGAACAGTTTGTCTATTAAATAAATAGTTTTTTCCGCTTTTCTCTGAAGAAGTTCTTTTCCCAGACCAGCTAGGAGGGGAGGGGCTGTTTGGGTTTCCTCTTCAGAAGAACCTCATTCAGAGGTTTCCTCCCAAATTTGCCCTAAACCAGAACAAAGCAGCAGAAATGGGGACTGAGGGAGGAAGAAAAAATAAGAAAAAAAAATTTCAATGCATTTGAGCAATACCAAGGTATCAGACTTGGTTCCTGAGTATTTGATATAAATTATCTTTTGTTCCCCCAACCATAAGACTTTACATGAAACACAAGTAGCCAACAAGACAGAATATTTCTAAATTGTACTAAATCATTATAATACTTGTTTTTCAGAACTCATTTCTTAACTGGAGTAACTTTTCATGTTCTTTTGTTTAACTATTGCCTTTTAGCTATTTGCGTACATAGGCAAGATATTAACTCATAATCTTAGAAACCCTTTGTTTTGCTTTTTTTATTTTACTGGGTTTCAGAAAGTTTATTTCTGTTTCTATAATTTATTATTGTTAATTTTAAACCAAAATATTATATATTAATTGATATAGGTTTAAAAGAAAAAAAAAATCAAAATCATTATTATTTATTTTCTCTGCTGTAAAAAAAGTCTAGGAAGAATAATATTACTTTTCTTATTCTAATACTTCTAAAGTGGAAGAAAATTTTGTATGAGAACTTACCTGAAGTTTTTGTTGCTGCTGTTGTTGTTGGGTTTTTCTGAGCTGTTGCTATGTTCTCAGAAAAATCTGACCTTTTTTTGTTAGATTTTGTTAAAAAGTTTTGATTCGGTGCATACCATATCACATTAAGATGATTCTCTTATTAAGTGAATTAACTTGTATAATTCTAATGATAATGTTAGCAAAAATATTAAAATTATTAAAAGTATCAAATTTCATAAAAGGTAGAAAAAATTCAATACATCTGAATTTCTTCTATTTAAACTAAATTCTTTATATATATATAATATGTATATGTATATGTACACATATATATGTTGAGGATACCCATTTTCTAAACTCATGGGGTTTCTTACTACCCTCCCACTTGAAACAAAACTATATTCCCTCTTCTGACTTGCAGAGAATAAAAAAAAGCACCCAAACTTCATAATCCTTTACTTTAACATGGCAGAGTGAGTTTTAAACAAATGATTGAGATGAGGAATGCTTAGAAATGAAGAAATAATATGGCACGGCGTGGCATTGGCATGGCATGGTGTACCCTGTTTGTCACATAATAACTGGCTGTACACATAACCTTGCTGGGGCAGTGCTATTATAAAATGGGTTCTGTAGTCAGAGTCCTGTACTTAGGTCACCATCCTAAGATTGATTTCAAATTCCTTGGCCAGGCTTAGCATTTAAGCCATTTAAGACTACGTTTTTTAGATACAAGTTGATTTTTCAGGCTTTCGCCTCTCAAGTTGTGAAAATAGCACTTCCTCATCTCAAAGTATTTATATATAGGATCATGTTTTACAAACATGAGTTGTATCCTCCTATAAGTTCCAGTTCAGCTTCTGAAAGCCACTTGCATAATATCTAACACAGATGGTGCAGGGTCAGGCTAGATGTCCCCCACCATGTATGTGTGCAGGGGCAGACAGACATATATTTCCCAGGGAAAACTTACTGCATGAGAAACACTTATTCACTTGCTTCTGTTTTCTTTTGCCTCTTAACAACTCTGTTGTTCTACATGTTAATCCACACGTAGGAAGCCTATATGGCTTGAGAGAGTGGGTATTTTTGGCTGTTAAATCCCATTATTATTAGATTTAGGAGCAGGGCTTATGCTAGGGCTCTTGCCGGCTTTTGTTCATGGTTTTGTTCATTCTTTATCAGAAGATTATGTTCTTTGTTTCCTGTATATTGCCACTTTGATTAATTCCCCCTGATATTCTATATGGTTTAAGAGTAAAACATCTTGCTACCATCTGGGCCTGTAGTTTTAGGAACACAGAGCCAAACATGCAAATTTTTTCATCTGCTTGTACAATGTCTATAAACACCATCTCACCAAAAATGTTTTCTAATTTTTAGCCTCTTCAACCTCAATGTGAGTGCCAAACAGAGAGCAATGCTTTACTGCTGCACCGTGGTTAGAGGACCATGCTGAAATGCAACACTATCAAGGGATGATTTAGTGTATTAAAAGGTCAATTGTATATTCGTATCGGAATTTAGTTCTTGCTAAAATATTCTTGAGATGATAAATACTGGCTTAACCTGAGTAATTCTATGCCACCTTCAGCTCATTTTGAAGTTGTATCACTGTTGAGCAGATTTCTATTAGATATTACTCTTTGTGAAAGTCTCAACTATATTTCAGATGGTTCATTTCTTGAATACAATAAGTTTCCTTTACATTAGACAGGTTAAATTTTCTTATTGAAATATCAGATACCATAAAACTGAAATTATTGATTCCATCAGCCAGACTTCATAGTCTTTGTAAAACTTAATTGCTCCAGAGTTTTACTTGTGTTTTTAAATAGAGGATCTGATGTGAATTTCACTTCTATGGACATCGACCCTTTCTAATCTGATCTTGTTTGGTGGATATTAACATCTGTTGAAGTGTTGTTTTTTGAATACTAACTACCAAGATTAAAATTAGTCACTTTAAAAATTAAATTACTTGAAAATGTGCTAAATGTATTTGTAGCTGACTATTTTTTTTCTAGAAAATAATTTGAAAATAGCAGATTGTGATTGTTTAGCAATTCTTCTAAAAACAGATTTACGAAATATGACATAAATGTATAGACTGTATAGCCATTATGCAGCTGAACAAAACATTCAGTGCATCCCACCATGGTCCCAAGTTCTGGATATTTCAAATAAATATATTTTTACTTATGGAATATTTTATCTTTTGAGAAATATAGGCACTAAAAAAATTTTAAAATAGAAAATTTGCAGCACATTGAAAATGAAAAATACATTAAATTAGACAGAAAGGAACAGTACTCTTGAGAAAAAGGCACACTCAGTTCCAAGTAAAACTTATGGTCACACCTTCTAGAATTTAATTTTTAGTAATTTTGAGGAATCATCTGACTGAAATGATGCACCTCTTTTCAATGGTAGTCAGATCTAGGGTCTGGTGAGCAACTTCTGAAAATAAACTCCTTAGCTTCTCTGTATATCAATAATTCTCATACCATGATGGGGAGAAGATGTGATTTCTGAGCTGTATTCAATTTTTTTACTACTATGAATGTAATTGAATACATAAATTAGCCTTGTATGATTTAATACTCATGAAAAATTGTAGAGGTATTTTGCATCAATTACAAATGAACTGATTTTTGATTCATGCTTTTAAATTAAATACAAAAAATTATTATTACTCATAGGTTGAAAAAAAGAGGCATTGGCTTGGTGTGTGCAAACTGAAACCAGTAAAAGTCCAGAGGGGTCTTATTAATTCTCCTTAGCCTGATTAGAAATTCAGTATAGAGAAAGTCTGAGAAGAGGTATTGCTACTTCATACAGACAAGGGAAGCATTTTAAATCCTTCAGACAGAATGTATTCATCTTGCATTTCACATATGAAAGAGAGTAGAGAGGAAACTAACCTTAGAAAACAACCTCTTCACACTTTTTTATTTCTATCTATTAGTTTACTGAGTTTAATATTGACCTTTACTGATCAGGGGAAATCCTTGCAGGCATTGTAATGGAAATGCCTGCCCAAGAAGCACTAATGACAAAAACGTTGCATCGCAAACTGAGATTTATTTCTGAAAAACTGTGCCGTGGGAGACGGTTACTGACACTCAGTTTCTTCCTCCACCAATTCTTCCCCAGCTCTGTGCAAGGCCTGGAGAGAGTGCTTCTTCAAACACATCTCTCGAGAAAGGTTAGCTTGAATTACCCATAATTTGCAACTCCTGTAAAAAATCCCCAAGGAATTAGACATTTATAAATCTAAGGAAGTATTCATAGTTAAATCACATATAAAAGGAAAATACCTGCAATAGCCATGAAATATCTTGAAGAAGTTGGTTTCTAAAGTCATTTAGGAAAGGCCTTGTTCACTTGCACGTCTTGGTTGCATTCTTTGAATTTCCTTTTTTTATATTGCTTCCTGAAAGAAAGGAAAAGGATAGTTCTATTTAAAAATCCTCCAAAATTCCACTTTTTCTGGTGGGAAAATTCCACTGCGACTAGCATGATATCATCTTCTGAGTTTACGCTGAAAATGTATAAATAGTTAGGAACCTGTGATGAGAAAAATAGGTGAAACCCTGCCTAGTAGTGTTTCCTGGTACCAAAAAACTGTGTACTGTAGATTTTATGTTTCTGTTCCTCAAGCTGTGAATAAGGAAGCAAGGAATTTCTCTTTTCTGCAGTAGAATATTTTCCTGTGGGTTTCCCCAGGGTGCTTTATGACTCTGCATGAATCCCACTTATGGTTCAATTGATTCCAGAGGAGGCAATGTAACAACAAATGCTCTGGAATAAAAAGAAGTGTGCATTTCACATTTAATGCCACAGAGTAATATATTCAGGACTTAATATGAAATGGTACTCATTTCACTCTCACAGCGTTTCGATTAAATCTCTTTTTGGGTCCATGCTAATGCCAGGTTGGCAGTAGCTGAACAGTGTTGAATTTATTTACATTGTGCTTTGTCTGTGGAGGTGTGATAGGTGTAATTGAAACTTTGACCAACTTTTCATTATAGGAAGAATATGCTCATCCATCAGTGCCAAGATCAGGAAGTTGGTGTCATACATCAAGAGTCATTTAGCACATGCACATCATTCCCAGAGATCAATTATTATAATATTTATTTTAAATGGCACAGGTTGGAACCAAGAAAGTGAGACATCCATCTTTATCAGTTACATACCTTTAATTCCTAACAGTGTTAACTGCAAATTTGGTGGTACAGCCAGGCACACTCTAAATTTTGTACAAGTAATAATTTTTAATTTCATTTAGACACATCCCAATTTATCTTCATCATTCGTCTCTTACAATTCAATAAATTCTTGCTTTATGAAATCAGTCATGAAACTCTTTTCTGAATAGCCCATAATAATAGCAAGGTGTTGTTAAACAAGAGGTGACTGTATTAGCTTGCTGTAACAGCTAAAGCACAAGTTGAAAAAAAATGTTTACATGGGTATTAATTTTCCTATCCCCTCTGCACCTCTGTAGACTAGGCTTTGGGTCTTCCCCCTCCCCGTGCTCCTTGCTGAAATGACAACTCATATAATGGAAAAGTGAGAGAAAAATAAAAACAAAATAAAACATCTCTAATATAAGCTGAAATTTTCTTATCAATTAATTTTCATTTTATAGTCTTAGTTCTCCCCAACTAGCCCTAATCCACACATTTCCCTCCACCCACTCTTCTCTCCCATGGCTTGTCCTTATTTGCTAGTAGAAATCTTGAAATTTAATGTCAAGGAGCCTGCTGCTTGCTTTGATGTTAATAATTTGCCCAAACTGACAACAGATATAATCACTTTTTAAGTGTTATCAAGAACAGCTGCTGTGAAAATAATTCAGTGTGCAAGATGGGGGTGGGGAGAATGGGTGGCTGGTAGAGAGAGTTGGATTATTATACATGCACAACATCCACAACCATATCCCAGGATAAAGTGGAAGATTCTCTGTCCTGCATTTCTGCAATAAAAGGCACCTGGAAAACAAATAGTTATCACAATACTGAGAAAATGGATAACATACAAATTTAAGAAATTAAAGCTCAAAATTCCAAAACAGTCATAGAAAAATTGATTGGACATTTAAAAAAAAAAAAAAAAAAAAAAAAAAAAAAAAAAAAAAAAAAAAAGTCAGCAGATCCCACTGAAGTCAAAATTTAAACTATCCTAAAAAGAGGGCAGTTAGTTTAAAAGAATTCAAATGAAAGTTGTAATTTTTTATAGAGTGTGCTCCTGTGATGTTTTTTCTTATGTAGTGGGGAAGGATGAATGCGTGGGTATGTGCATGTACGCACATGTACATCTGGTGAGTACAAATGATATTCAGTAGAGCAATTGTGGAGCCTCATACCCCCATGCTGTGTGTGTAAAAGGTGTTCCTCACTATAGGGAAACTGGGGGAAGCTTTTCCAATTTCCACCTTTGGAAGCAAGAGAAATGAGAATTGGCAGAAAAACAGCCACCTCCCAGAGGTGTCTTACCCTGCAGTGCGCAATGGAATCAAAGCCAAAGCCATAAAAAGGAAATACTCATCATCAGGTTTAGAAGACCTCACCTCCCTCAGTACTGGCCCTTTTGAGGAGCTGATGTTTGACAGATGGAAGGGACAAAATCCAATCTGTTTACTCCCAGCACTTAATTCCTATTTACCTTTTTGTGATGATATCTCACAGGAAGAGGGAACTGTGAGATCTTTTCTGAACTCAAATCATCCCTTTTGGTTTTGTGAAAGGGTGTCAAGTCCACTGGAAAGAAGGAAGCACACAAATGAACGTGAGGGAGTTTCCCTCCCTGCTCCTTCCCTTGGAGGAGGATGAAGAGGCCAGGCAAAGCCCAAGAGCATTTTATATCCCCACATTACTCCTCACTCAAGCAGTATGTGAAGACTTAGTTAGACAAGGCTTCAAATATTGCATAACAACATTTGGCATTCACCATCTATTAGAGATCCCAGAAAAACTGTTAGCAGGGGAATTTGCAGACAAATCTAACATGAAGCATTAGGATTCAGCAGACCTTTGTAAAAAGACAGAAAAATACTGAGAACTAGTTAGAAACACTAACTTCGTCAGCATGTTGAAGTCAGGGTTATGATCCCACAGTGCAGTACATCCTTATACTTCTGTCAGTAATTTGAAAAGCTGAATTTGACATTTTAACCTACATTCAAATGCAAAAGTTCAGTTTTCTGGGGTTTTACAAGTGCTGAGGAACATAATTCTCTTGGGAGCCATCAAATTCTGTTCTGGATTTTAATATCTGTTAAGTGATTACTGCAGAGAATAGGACACTTTGAGCAGCTGAGGCAACATGCACCTGTGAACCAGGTGTTTTCTAGCTCTACCAAGAAGCAAACCAGAAGAAGAGATTTTATAAGAATGACATAATAATTAAAGGAAATGTAGAAAAGGAAACGATAAACTGGCAGCAGTTCGGATCTCCTGATGTTCTTGATTTTTTTTACCTTTTGCCCTTTTCATTTAAAATGACCAAGAGAAGCATAATAAGTGCTAAATACTTTAATGTAAGAATTTAATTCTATCTGCAGTTACCTGAAAATACTTGAGTAAAAGGAAACTTTTGCAAATAATGAAGAATATTTCTATATTTATTGAGTTCTTGTAAAATAAGTTGCAAAGAGGTGAAAAGAGGGTCAAATACAGTGCAGGGCTGTTGCCCATGTTTAATTACCAGGTCATCCGTTCTTGCTTTTTAAAATAATTTGACTCATCTTTCCCAGGCTACCACCAACTGTTACTGCATCCTCTTGCTTCTGTCTGAGAGGAAGGTCGTATCCGTGACATTATGTCTTCAATTGACATTAAAATTATATCATAAGGAAGATGCAAATTAATTTTCAAAAGTGGTATGCATGCATTTGCAAAGTCCATGCCAAAGCACTTCTACTTCAGTAGATGAAGGGAACAAATGTGTGATAGATGCCACCCATCTTGACCAAAGATGTACTGAGAGTTTTCTGATATTACAATGGTCAGCATGTGTTGCAATGTGCATTTTGAGTTTTCTAAAGTTCTGTATGATTTTTGTTATTAAGTTCCTGTAATGGTTCATTCCTACCCCCACTCCTTTCCTTAATCACTGTAGTTATCCACATAATAGGCCTGGCTCTCCCCATTGTATCCCCCTCAATAGGCTTTGCTCTCTCCATTGTGTCTCCTCAATGGCCCTGTCCCAGTCTATTGTATCCTTATTTTATTTTATCTATGGACACTCCCTGGTATTTGATGGCCCTGGTAAGCCAGATGTTCAGCCAAGGTTTCAGGTATCCCCACACCCCTTTTGCCCTCAAATGGCAATGTCAATCTCCCCTGTACCTAAATCACTCCCCCTCATTTCCATCAGTAACGGCCCTGTACTTAAGGGCAAGTTAGAGCCAAAATACTCTATCACACTCACGCTCTGACAACCTGGGTCTTCGTCCTAAATAAACACCTTCCTAATTACCATCAAGTGTGAGCCACTCCTTTCTTCCAAACAAAGTCAGGTCTCTGTCTGAAATATGGACCCAAAGGAATAACTCGTTTATATGGTATCGGAAGAGCAGAGATAGCCAGGAAGACAAGCTTGGAAGGACTATAAGCATGCCCTAACAACCTAGTAAGGGTAGATAAATGCTCGAGTAGTTTATGAAAGTAAAGAGCACCTTTACATCTCAAGAAACAGCTTGAAATAGCAGAGCTTTCTTGCAGCAAAATAGTAAACAAGCAACTTAGTTAAGCATGGATTTTATTCCCTTCTTGATTAAATAACAAAAGCTTTTGTTCTAGTATTCAGGCGAAGAGTTGGCTGTTCAGCTGGTCATGTATTTGCTAGAAATAAATAATTAATCACTAGATGGCAAAAAACAATGAATCGTACATTTTAACATTAATCATCGTACATTTTACATTTTACCTAATGCAGTTGATTGCCTGTAGAACAAACCAACAGAAGTGACATTGTACCCATATAGGGTGTGCTTAACAGAGATGAGAAAACTGAGCTTTCAAATATCCCTATTCTAAATGGTACCACTTTTCAAAACCATTCAAAACTGTTCTTCCAGACTGATACGGATTTTATCAACTTTTTTTCTTGATTAGATCAGAAATGTTATTAAAGTTGATTTTAACTAATAATGTGCTATTTTTTGGACATGTTAGCTGTATATCAACTAAAAGAACTTCCAAATGACCATTACTGGGTCATAGAGTAATGAAACCATTCTGAATGGGCCCTGTATGACAAAGGAAGATGGAATTGTAATTACAACTGGAACAGCTGCAATGAACCTTATGCATGAACAAACATGAACAAATGTGTGTAAATGATCTTTTCTGAACACAAACTAGTAATTGCTGTCACGTGCAAACAGACACAATATCTTGTTCAGCATCTGAATAATATGATTTTTTTGCTTGCATTTGAATTATGTCCACTCCAAAATTGATTTTGTAGGTAGTAAGTTATTGTTTCATTTGGGGTTTATTTGCAATTAAATTATTAATTAATTAATTAAGTAGGCTGAAGTAAAAATGTCCTTATTACATCTTTACAGATAGATAAATTTTGGACAAATTAATGAGTTTGTGTGTATGCATGCAATTTTTTTTCAAATTTCTTGTAACAAAATTTTTATATTTTACATTTTTCTTTCTTTTAATTAAAGCTGCCTTACATTACTTAATTTCACATCTTTCTGACATTACATGGAGTAAAATTAAAAAGTAAGAGGCCATGAGGTAGAACATTTTTCACTGCTATGAAAATAGCTCTTGTGTAAACCTCTTTGCACACATTGAAAGAGATCCAGTGGGAACTGGCTAGAGATAGAGTTACTCAGGAGATTCATTGTATTGTGCCAGCCACTTCTATCCATCACTGGCTCATGCCTCTCTCCAAGTGTTGTTTCTGTACTTTCTCCAGGATTTTTTTTTTTTTGCTGAAAGACAAAATACAATGTACTTCTCTAAATATATTCAAAATAACCTTCAAGCTAGCAGTGCTGAAATCAGCTCCATGCTTAATGTCTTCTGTTTGTAGGAAAGTAAAGGAAAGATCAGGAGACTTGGCTACCCTCTATGAATTCTGTCCTTCTTGGACAAGACACTCTTGACAGTGCAAGATAGATGTAAAGGCATTTAAAGGTGTTTTATAAGTCTTCTCCATGCACTTAGATTTAGAAGGGCAGGCAACTAGTGCAAGAAGAAACTATATTATCTCTGTTAAATTTTCACCTGTGAAGGTGCTTTAACCTTTGACAGACTCCACTGAGACAGAAAAAGAACATGTTTACCTCTTATGACAAAGGACACTAGGACATACAGACCTGGACTTTCCACAAAAAGTATTGAGTTAAATTTGTCAGATTTTTTTCTTTTTTGCAAAATTAATTATTTCTATGTTTCTGAAAAAGATTGTTTTTCTAAATTAGAAAGTCATCCAACATGTCCACTGAATTGTGAGATCTTTGTATTCTCCACCTGAAGTAATGGATCGGATGTATCCTGTCATTTTAAGTTTACACTAGAATACCTCATGAATTATTGTGGTGCGTTTTTTAGACCAGGCTCTCCCCAGTGACACTCTAATAACTTGCAATCTTAATAAAGGTACTATACTAGAATTTATTGATAATGATGGATAATTTTCCACTCAAGATTTTATGTTTGCACAGTAGCTTTTGCTCTCTAGAGGCATAAAGCACATAACATTAATTAGACATCTGACCTAATAACTTTAAGTAGCATTTTATAGAACAAAAGATGGCTTACTTGGAGCTGAAAACAAGTCATTTGGATGGAGATAGGCTTCAGATCTTAATTCCTGCTTCCTAAAAGGCAGATGTTTCTTTTTGTAAGTTAGTGAAAATTTTAAACAGATGTTGGAGACATGTAAAAACCTGACACTATCCAAAAAGCTATTCGAGGAGGGCTACTGAAGCTTTTCTGGCTCCTGCATCTGCTTTTGAGAAGTGATCTTGTACCCAAGGTGTGTTAGGAAGTGGTGTTCTTTTGCTTCTGCAACAGAGTGAATTCCCTCAGTGCCTTTCAGCCTGGCATCAACAAGCTGGCAGTTTGCCATCTGGAAAACTGACATTTGTCTCCCCTGGGTCTGCTGAACAGCTCTGCTGCAAAACAGCATTCATACCTAAAGAAAATATAAAAGGGAGTAGAGCTTGCTGAGCACAAATAATAGACACACTGATGTTATTCTTTTAAATAGCAGGAACTGTTGGCCTTTCAGAGTATTTTTATTCGGCATCCTTTATTGTAAAAGTGCTTTTGCATGAAAAGAAGAGTGAAAGCATGTATTACATACTGGCTATCTCTTGTTCCATCAGTCAAGCAACAGTTATTTTAAGGACTAGTCTGGGTTTTGAAAAACTTAGTACCTGAATCATTCAGCTTTTTTTTTTTTTTTTTCAATGAGAGTTAGAATTAAGTAGAACATTAGAGCTTAAACCTGACAATCTATATTTTGGAAGAAGTAATTTCAGAAGGATTTCTCTTTGTGATAAAACTGGATTATAATAGGATACTTACAGAGCCAAACATCATGACTCAGGCCAAACTTTCTCCCAGTGAAAATTACTCTTTTGCAGAACATTGAGAGTTCTATTACCTCTTCAGGTCCCAAAATAGAATTAGAAGACATGGGTTGACATAATGAGTTAAGTGGTGGAAATAAAGCTGTCATGATAAAAAAGCTTATGATGCAAACACTGTTTAACTCCATCTCAACAATGACAAATTTAGTTTTGGATTAATCAGGCTATTTTCTTGTGCTTTCAAATGTACAACCTGTTCATCATTGCACAGATGCCAGAACTTCTTACACTTTATATTTGCCAGTCATCTAAATGAGATGTAAGTAGTTCATAAGATATGTTCCAGTTACAGTAAAAGAGTAAATTTGATTCTAAATATACTTTCATACTTCAAAATCTTTGTTAAATTGAACTAGTAAACCCACACTGCATGGTTTACAAGTTTTAAGGAGATAAAGTATCACTTTTGAGTAAAAGGGGCAAGATTTGAATAAGAGGTGTTATATGTTTACTAAATCAAAATGTCAACCATTTTTGAATTATGAAATTCCTGAGTTTTTCATGGGCAAACTATTCAATATTTTTCCTTTCAAGGATTTCTCCCCTAGTCACAGGAAAAAAAAATTAAAAATTGCTTTCTATTTCATAAATGTGTTATATGTGCACAAATGTCAAGTCAAACCATTATAACACACTCAGCTAGCTGCCAAAATGATTGCATAATAGTGTGGGGTTTCTCCTTAAGGTGAGACTGTAATGCCTTTTAGCAAATAAATATTAAAAAATGTATTTATTTTAACACAGATTCAGGTCATTGCAGGCCATCCTAATCTTAGTATAATAATACTGCTTAAATCTTTTCTCTTGTGTTGGTGGTCTGATCATCCTTTTTCTCTTGATTCTATAGATTCAGAGTCTTGTCTAATACTCAGATTATTTTTTATACATGCAGAGAAATGGAGACAAAATATTTACCACCCTTTTTTTCTTTAAGAAGTTTTATTTTTTATTCTGAATCACCATGCTTGTCCCTTCATTTCATGTCAAGCTTTCATCTATCCATTGATACTTTAAAGTGGATCTGTTCAATGTCCTATGCTTGGAGCTCCCCTGCTATCATGGTTTAACACCAACCAACAGCCAAGCCAAGACCTTCACTCACTCCCCTGGGTGGGATGGGGGACGGAATTGGAAAAGTTAAAAAGAGAGAGATAAGAAAGGCCTTGATTCTGTGTACGCACTGCTCAACAATAATGAAAACATCTCTGTGCTACCAATCTTGTTTACAGCACAAGTCCAAAGTACCTCACTTACTGTGAAAAAAATTCACTCTACCTCAGTGAAAACCAGCACACCTGATAAGCTTCCTCAGAAATATCAGAAACCAAGCTGGGTGAAGGACTAAGAACAAAGGTATTTTTAAGTGGATATCATGCAAAACACTGGAGCTTTCACTACATTTATCAAGCAAGCATTATTAGCCATGTTTCATATCATTGGTCTGGTAGACTTTTAGTTCATGAAAAACTAGCTTGTCTATAGACTTAGAATATTTTGGAGTGGCCTTCTTGAAGGGATTCAAGGTTTGGTTGAGTTTGATTTGGATTAACTAATTTGAAAAGTGAAACTCTAAAAACTCTTCTACTTATTGTTAGGTGAAAAAAAGGGAAAAAACTAAGTGGCCAGGAAGAAAATGTTAAAATAAATTTAGAAGTTGGAGGGCCCAAAAAGGTTCTTAAGCCTTGGGGTTTTTACTGACAATAGAGTTAAAAAATCTGATAATACCCTTGAAAGGAAAGAAGCCATAATTTTTGTAGCAATAATTTTTGTAAAAATTGTTCAATTTCAAATGTAGATCTATGAGGTAGCACTAGGGGCAGCCTTCCATAATCTGGCCCTGATTGCATCCCAAAATGGTTTAATCTATCAATAATAAACTGAGTGTTTCTATGAAGAGAGCATAGATTGTTAGGCAATGAGTAACTGTGAATAGATGGATAGGTAAAGTGATAGTAAACAGAGGTCAAAAATACAAATAACCCAAAAGCTTATGGGGGAGAGGCTCTCAGCAACCTTTTTTCTGGAAACTGTAATGGTGTAATTTAGTGTGTATTTGTTTTGAAGGTTAAGTTTGCAGTGTGGTGTTTAAATTTAAATGTAGGCCACTCTTTGGGTTTTCTAAGAGTTACCACCAGATACACTTATGTCCTGATATTATAAAAGAATAGAATTAAACAGGTATATCACCCTCCCCATTTGTCCTTCCCTTTTCTTAAAAAAAAAACAACCTAAGAACAAATATTTAATTTCATATCCAAGAGTGACTATCATGCCTCTAGGAGCATCATAAAACATTCAAACTTGCAAGAAGCATAACTGCATGACATGGGAACACCAGAAACCAGAAAACTTTGGTTAAGAGATCAACGAATTATTAACATGTTCATTTTGGAGTTCACTTTGTCAGTACAAATACTTTCCTTGGAGTTCCCTCACTACTGCTCCTGTCGTCTTTCTGGTACTTTAGCAGCTGGAAGGCAGGAGAGCAGCCTCCCTGCAGAGGACACTGATGCTGCTCTGTGGATGGCCAGGCAAGGTGTGCTGATGAACAGTGCATCTGGCACTATCTCTGCTGAGGCGTGACCACATCAGTGTTGTGAGACACTCTGTGCCACATTGCACCCTCAGTGCATGCACACACAGGAGCTCTCAACCCTGCTTTCTCCATTTCAGCTTTTCAGGTCTCAGATGTACTAATCAGATTCCAAATATTGGCCTTTGCTTCAGCAATCACTGCCTCAAAAGAAGGAAAGTGGCGAGGCGGAATGATCCTTACCATAGGGATGGAGCATGCTATGGAATCTATAAATGGCACAGCCAGGATGAATAGTATCATTGTACTGGATTTTGCAGACAGTGCCAGTTACTGTAGTCAAAAGGACATTGGAGTAAAGCAGTTAATAAAAGAGAAAGGAGGAGGGGAAAGAGGTAGTGTTGAAAATCATGGAACTGAGAACATTGAGGCTTAAATGCTTTTTTTTCTCAGACAATGAACTGTCTGAATCAAAGTTAGTCCAATAGCATTTAGCTTTGTGCCTGCTTCCACTGTACCTGGCCACAGGATAAATAATGAATAGTGAGTGCAGACAGAGCTTACAAGTGCTCTATTATTCCCACAGCTTAAACTCTTAATTTAATAGAGTACACAGGAGAGGAAGAAAAAAAAATTCCAAAGAAGATAAGAAATAAAGACACATTGACAGGACAGAATGGTAGAGATATCCTACAGGGAAAAAAAAAAAAAAAAAAAAAAAAAAAAAAAAAAAAAAGCGCAGCATTTCCGTTCTCAGTTGTGCAAAAGCATGCTATAGCATTTTTTCATCCAAGAAGCTCAAAGCAACTTATAAACTATTAATTGAAGGTGAAAGTTCCTCAAATATTATGTGATTCCATTAGCACTTTTCAGAACTTCAGCTCTTAAAGGACACTGCTGAGCCCGAAATGTTTAACCCAAATGGCAGACTTTTACAGGGTAATACCACAGAAAAGACATTGTTTCTAACATGACATCATAGCTGCACATAAGCATCCTGTGTACATTAAAGGGGAGGAAAGAGCCTTCTGATTTTAAAGGCTTTGGCTTAAGGGTACTTCCATGTATCATTATTTTGGCTTAAGAATGTGTTCCAAAACCACACAAAAACAGCATTAGGCATAAAGACTGAAGTAATGACCCCTAATTACCAGCCCTATTCAGTTCAGATTCCTTACCTTTTCAGCGTTTAGTATATTCTTTCTTTTCTTCTATGAATAAACAGTACCTGTATCTAACATATGTCTTTTGTGTGCAAGGAAGGAAAAGTACCATTCTATGAAACATCTAACAATGCAGCCTTTACCAAATCAAAGTAACACCTCAAGACTTTGTGATGATGACAGTATGCCCAAATTAAGTGAAATGTGTTGTTTTCTCTGGCTGTGGTACTTTCTCATGCCATCATTTCTGCTTTGCCAGTTTACTCTCTTTGAGTCCAGCCTATGTACTTCTTTAGGATAGGACAGTGACTCCCTGTATTATAAATTTGGTGCTCTTAAAATCCTTCTAAAAGCTGCAAAAATTAATGCTGGGTATATGACTTTGGAGCTCAGGTTTTTCAAGAGGAATCCTTTAGATGTAGAGTTTTAACTTCCTTTCATTACTGTAAGAATGAGGCATGGGAGAATTATTTATGCCTCTTAGTGTCTTTAAGTGATTTTGAAAACCTCCCCAAACTGACTTATTCTTATATTTGTTTTGGAAGAAAAGCCCACTCTCTCCCCCTTTCGCTCTTTGCTAGGCTTTTTTTTTTTTTTTTTTTTAATTTATTTTTAAGAAAAGTCTACTGGATAAAACCAAGAACAATATTGAATCAGAAAGTCTTTTATACCTTTAAAATTCAAAGTTACATTGGCATGGAAATTTCACAATTTAAAAAAAAAAAACCAAGCCAAACAAACAAACAAAAAAAACCAAACCAAACCAAACCAACCAAAAAAAAAAAAAAAAAAAAAAAAAAAAAAAAAAAAAAAAAAAACACCACAAACTCAAACTGAAAAAAACAACCCCACCCAGACGCAACTGGGAAAAATACTTTAAAAAAGTTTTACAAAGCCTGCTAAGGAAGCAGGCATCTTGTCTTGAAAACAAGCTGTGCAATGGTTATCATGCATGAACTGTACTGGTGCACATCTAACAATGTGCAAGGTCTGCGGGCAGATCCCTCCCTTGCCCTTTCAACAAATGTTATCATTTCCCAGGGAGCATTATCTCTGTTGCAATCTGCACCTACTCCTCACGGACAGCTCTCCTGTGTGCATGGAGCATGTGCAGTGCCATTTCGGATACTGTCCCATGTCCTTCCCTCTGCATCTATTGACAGATCTGAACTTTTCTGTTATCTCAAGTAGCCAACGGCAGGACCTGTCATTGAAGCAAAGAGGCTTCTGTATATCTGAGCCACTATCATGCAGCCCCTTTGTTTGTCCAATGACAGCGTCTTGTGATAAATGTTTCAGAAATGACATTTGAGATGACAACGGAGGAAAACTCTTAAGTAAGAGACTACAGCTCCCAGTGTCTCCTGAGGCACACTGCTGTCAGTAAAGGAGAAATATTTACTAAGAGATTAGAATGCAGGTGGGCCAAAATGAATGTATTACAGGCAGCAAAACCCTTCCAATTAAATTTATTTTAAGAAGCCACAGCAACAAAAAAATTGCATAGTTTCACAAGATGAGATAGGATTTAGCTTGCCAAGAAGATTTAGGAAACTTCTACAACCAAGGGTAAAGTTTAGAAAAGGAGGAAAGTCTTGTGATATAACTTTATAGGGGAAAAAAGAGACCCATAAAAAAATCAAAGATGGTAGAGGTAAAAGAATAAAGTCATTTATCAAAAATATATTGGAGTACAGAAGCTGGCTAATAGTATAGGCACACAGAATGTAGGATTTGTCCATGTTCTCCAGGCATGGGCAGAGCATGAAGTATAGCTGTGTTGTCCCATCAGGTCAACCCATAAGCTAATTTAAGCTGTAGCTTTAACAGCTAATTTCACTTCTCATAAAATAAATATATGACAAATTTCAATGTGAAATGACTGTTATGCGTGATACTCTGGACAGTTAACAACTCATAAACTAATGTTTATTTCTGTTGCTTCTTTTTTTTTTCCATCAAGTTTATACACAATGCTGCAATTAGCTGATCATTCTGGCATTAATAACCTGTTTGTACATTACCTTATTTTTAGCACACAGGAATTGTACATTCCAACCACATTTTTGAAAAATTGTATAAACAGAAGAAGTTAACCTGAGGTAGAAATAATACATTAATTAAGAATTGCAATAGTAATGGAGATTAGGGAAAATTAGAGGAGAGGTAAGAGAAACTCAGCTTCCAAAAATTGCAAAATATTGCAATTTTATTTACATATGATACCTCAAATTCCTTGGCAGAGGTTAATAGGAGAGAGAAAAGCTATGATAATTGATGTCAGTCATGGACAAGATTTCTAAGCAAGAAAAATAGGGGAAAAAGTTCTCCTGAAGGGCGGATTAAAAAAAAATTAACATTGCAATCTGGATAAAGAAAAAGAGCTCTTCAGAGTCCCTGTAGAGAAGGAACACAGAAAATGAAAGCACCTACACTAAGGGAAGGAACAAAAGAATCTCCCTAGAGCAGGAAAGGCCAAGTTAACTGAGATATTGTGGTGGCTAATGAGAAACCTGATTGTTTAATATGCTTAATATATTTGCTTCTTTCTTCTTGTGTTTCATTTTTAAATCTGTTCCCAAATTTTCGGCTAAATATTCAGTTTGTACTTGTAACATTCACAATTTTTCTATCAGCTTCTCTGATAAGACTGAGCAACCAATGAAACCCTTTAGGACTGCCTGCTGTATCAGCTGATCTGGCCTACTGAGGCAGCACCTACCACCTCCACTGCAGGGTGAGCAAGAATAGGGTGCACTTATGTCCAAAGGGGCTGAGGTTTAGTGTTTAAGGATTGCACACATATGGCTTTAGCTAAAGACTTTACTGTCTGAGAATATGCACATAGGCTGGAATGTCAGCCAGATTCTCCCTAGTAAGTCATTGTCTTAATTTTTTGTCAAAGCATACTTCTTCAAATTGAATTTTATTTTATTTTGAAGACCTAGAGAAATGAAGAATTATCCATATACAAGTGCTGTCCAAGCAGTTGTGCTTTGTTTCACAATCTATTTGAGATTTTTCTCTTATCTTTCTTTTTATTCTGGCAAAATTGCTTTTCTATTAAAAGCTGTCTCAGTATTTCTTTCCCCAAGACATGGTCCAAATCACTCTATCTCTGAAATATGTTTCCCAGAGCTTTCACAACACATTTCTTTACAATTCTCCTCTGGAATTATGTTTTTCCTGTGGTCATTCTATAAAGTGTTGTGGAAACAGGGTAGTCCCTGGACTAGAGCAGACTCCCACAGGAGGCAGCTGGGCCATCACACCACCACCTCAGAGAGTAGAAATGGGGAAGACAAGACCGTGTTAAAGAAATGTCCTTCTTCCCTCCCTGATGCTTTTGCAGGGGTTTGATGTGCAAAAACAAAGTGATTTATGTCCCAGTCTGTTACACTGGTGCATACCCTGAGCTTGAAAGTCACCTCCAGTGGAGCTATTCCTTGTTGTTGATGAAGCCTACTTGCTCTCTAGAAACAATAGATCTTTACCTAGTGTCATTATGGAAAATGTCAGGCACAGCAGTGGCCACAGAAGGGAGCAGATTTAAGATCAAGGTCATCGAGAAATGACAGCCAGATCAACAGTCCATTCAGGTTTATATGCTAACTATATTTATTCCAACAGGGTGGACATTTGCATGGGCATCTCGTATTGCTTTGCTCTTAATGAATATTCTGCATGCAGAGTCACTACAGGATCAGCCACTTATATCAGTCTGAAAAATAATGTACTTTATGTCCTTTATTTCTCATTTTCTTTTTTGTTTGTAGGTACCATAGCCAAGCTCAACCTGTGTTCTGGGAAAACAGTGTGTTTTCTGTTCAGTCAAAAGCAAAATAATTTCTGAACTATTAACAATGAAAAAAAAAGGAGACAGAGAGAGAAAAAGAGCATACATGAGAAGAGAAAGACTGAAATATGTGAACACCATGAAAAAATATCTGTCTTCTTGCAAACAATAAAAGAGAATATTGCCAAACATTCCTTACACTAAATAGTCTACATCTTTTAGATGCAGGGACAGCCTGATGAATTTGTCCCCGTAAGGCACCAGTCTGCAAATGGATAAGAGCCTGAAAATTTGATGAAAGAGTTTCCTCCACCATATTAGAGCTCCTACCAAAAAGGCTTTTTGGCCTTTTTTACATGGCTCATCTCATTAATCTAGTATATATGTTGCATTAATATTTTTCTCTTACTCTGCAATACTGATGAGATTCTATCTTTTCTAGTGATTTAGCAGTGCAATTGTGAAATTATTTTGCAACCATGAAATGGTTCAATATCAGATTTCTGTTGTATTAGGAAGGCAATGTCTAGTTATTACACTGACTTTCAGCAAGGGAAAAAATAGAATTAGGTGCAATACTAATTTATTGTCTTGTACAGATTAGATTTTTTCCCCCTGTATTCCGTAACAGAATAAACCAAGCAATGTTTTCATGACAGATTAGGGGTAGGGAAAGGAAGGGGAATGGAAACTTCAGCAGGCACATGACATTTGTGATTGTTCTATATACAATTCATTAATGTCTTTTAAGAAATTTCGAGTTGCCATTAAAAATATAATACTAAGAAATTGACTGATACCTATATATATATATATATATGTATGTATAGTTTTTTCTTTGTGATTGAGATTAGTTTATATTTTAGTCCTAATAATTTAGCTTGACTCCAACAGGATCAAAGCATTTCTGTGAGACTTATAGTATGGGACTTTTTGAATTTTGTCTACAGCTGGATTTTGGGATGCATGTATAGCTGATTAAGAAGTGCCAGCTTCTTCCATTTTATGAAAAAGGCTTATATTGTTGTCTGTTCAAAAATAAATTTTTTAAACGTTGTACCTTTTATTTCAAGAAAACAAAATTTGGTCTTCCAGTATCAGTAGGAAACAGCTAGTTTGAATTGAAACTCCTCTTTTGCCTGCAACATGGAAAGTAGAGCAGGGCAATGACAATGCTTATGCACAGCAAGACTTGAGAGGCAACAAAGAGCTTTTCAAACTCATTTATTCAGTTGACAATTCTTTTAGCAAATGATGCAGCTGCACAGATTTTTGAGGGGGGGAAGATAGTGCAGCAAAAAAAGGTCAATGAGGACTGTAACCAACTGCTGAGCTTTATCCAGTGGTAAACAAGGAGATATTGATTCTCAAGAGGGAAAACAGCATTCTCATTTGATTACAGTGTTGCAAAAAACTTTTCCCATAAGATTTACAAAGATCCAGGATCAAAAACTCATTTTCCATAGTTCTGTTTGTTTGTTTCTTTGAGGATTTTTCAAATGTCTTCTAAAGAGGACCCCCTCTAGGTAAAGCTTTCTTCATGTCTGAAGCTAGCTTAGTGATAAAAAAAATGAAAAATAATGCTTTCTGCAAGGGATCATGATACATATATCATAATGAAATATTTCCATAATGAATATAAAGTATGCTAGGTTTTATTACATTCAGATTTCTTTTCCTGACCTTAGGGAAAAGTACACGACTGCTGACCCAAAGCTTCCTCTGGGAATTGGGACATTATTTTTATGACATTAGGTGCTTTGACATGGGATTTCTGAATCTTTTGCCAGCTAGAAATCACCTAGGATTGACCAAGCTCCTTCCTCCTTCCATGTGCACTGGATGAAATTCCAACAGGTGGATTTAATGTTGACTTACTTCATCATGGCTTTTCTGTCTGACAGAATTTTTTTGTCTCATAGTACATGTATAATGTAAAGTTATGCATTAATAAATGCTCTAGTCATACTAGCACAGTACCCACACAATCTGTCTGGCTGTACTAAGGACTAGAGCTTGCTAATGACGGTCTCCTTGTCCTATTACTTTGGGATTTATCTTGGGAATTCAAGAAAGTTTTGGCATGTCCATTGTAATTACTCTCACATCAGTGGAGACGAACTGTCATTCAGCAGGTGAAATACGTTTGAATCTGGAGTATATTTTTTTGAGAAATATGAATGAAGAAGACAGATAGGATTTCATACAGAAGCCCATTTGGGGATTTCTATTTCACCAATAATATACACAATGTGGGATTAAAGCAAAAAAAAAACCAAAAAAAAAAAAAAAAAAAAAACAAAAACCAAAAAAAAAAAAAAAAAAAGCTCATCCATTGTCTTTCATAGTTGTTGGAAAAATTTTAGTCCTCTTACAATACTCTCAGTCTTCTGCTTTTAGAACAAATTGTCATCATGTGGCTCCACAAGAAACTAGCTTTCTTTTTGGAGGCACAGGGTGCCCTTCCTCCAGCCATGATTTTTTGTTCTTTACCTGATCTGCTAGAGCTATTTCCAGAGTCACCCTGTAAGCCAGTCCATCCTACAAGTACTGATAGGATGAAAGTAATCCCATTGTTTCTAGGATAGTTTTTAATCTACTTCATCTCAATGATCCCCATCACAACACTGCCAAAGAATCAGCTAGCATGAGGGAGGCAGAAACTGATTAAGATGGCTTATCCCCATATTCTGTACTCCATGCAGAAGTGGGGGAAGCTGCTGCAGGACTTCCATGTAAGGGAACAGGAACTGTGACACTACCCAGAGCCTCCCTTATTCCTTTATTCAACAAGTCCTTTAAGACCCTTTGCCTATCTTCCATGATGGAATACGCCAAATCTTCTGAAACTTTTCACCTAATAATTCCAAAATTAGAGTATTTTGAATTTTTTTTTTTTTGAGGAAAGAAATGCTGAGATACATTTGGTTCAAGGTGAAGAAATTAATGCATTCCACTCATCGTTCTGCTTGGAATCAGAATATCTTCTTGCCTTGGCTTCCCTGGTCATTACTATAACTGGCAATATGTTAAAAATTTAGCCTGAGTACTTCCATGTTCCGATGCGTGTTGATCTTCAATCAGAATTTCAGACACACTTAAATGCTGCATAAAAACCAATTCAAATATTATCTTTACCCTTAACTTGAGGCCCTTATCAGTTATTTTGGTAATCCCATAAGGGAAGAATTAGTTTCTGAAAGTGACTTCATCAGGGTAAATTTAAAAGTGGCCAAAATAGGGAAACAGGACAGTTCATGTTGAGGTAGTACATATAGCCAAAAGAAAAAAGTCCCTACCATCACTACCCTCACAAAATTGCCATTAGATATCAGCTTGTGATCAGCTTGATGTCTGTATGCTGTTGTGTAAAACATAATCATGAAAAATAACTATCTGCAGCTATTCCAGCATATCTGCAGTAATTGTTATTCAATTTTCACAAAACTAAATTTTTTGAGCAGTCAGACTTGATTTTAAAATAAAAGGTTCTGAGGTCATGAACCAGGAGAAGCAGTGCATGAAGGTATGTAATTCCTTCATGTACTTCATAAGACATTATGAATTCCTTCCTTCATAAGACATTAGGAAAGGTCTTTAAGTATTTCTCTGAAACTCTGCTTTATCCATTTAAAGTCTCATTTGAAACGTTGTGCTTTGTGTGTCTGCTGTTCTCAAATATCACATAGAAGTCAATATACCATCATATAAAGAGTAGATCAACATGTGTCTTACCTGTCAACACTGCCAAGTCTTTCCTTGGGTTTTATTACTGCTGCTGGTGAGTCAATGTGTGAAAACAGGAAGAACATGAGTTCGTTCAGGTATGGGCTAGAAGGCTGTGGCAATGTTTTCTTCAGCTTAAAGCCAACTATTCCTCAAAAAATCTTTCCTTGGTTCCTACAGGTAGTAAGCTTCCTCCATGCTTGGTTTCTGGTGACTTTGTTGCAGAAAATGAACACATTTGAATAAAAAAATACGAATATTAGTCAGGTCCACTAAGCTGTCTGTAGAGTATCACTGTGATTTAATTGCTTTTCTAAACCCCTGCTATACCCAGGATTCTGCCCAATTTCCTAACTTGGTTAGCCTTTCCCA
>NW_028154516.1:0-78880 GCF_965231275.1 Zosterops lateralis
AGGGTTTGGAGGGGCTCCAGGGTCATTGCCAGGCAGGCCCGAGGGGACACGCTCTGCTCCCCACGCTCACCCCTGCGCTCCACAGTGAACGGGCATCAGTCTTGTACGTTGTGCCCGGCAGTACCTGTCCACTTCACTCCGAAAATACTCAAATTTTTTCCTGGGTCGCTGTTCCTGTGCTGGGCCTGTTTCTCTCCATCCGGAGTGAGCCCCACAAAGTGCCCCACGTCGCTGTCGAACACCACGTCCTGCTCCCGGTTGTAGATGCTCCTCGCCACGTACCTCACCTTCTCCGTGCCGTTAATGAAGTGACACTCGTACTTATACATCTGCTGGAACACCCCTGGGTGTGCAGGACACAGGTCAGGGGGTGCCCCCCAGCACCCCCAGAGCTCCGGGGCCACCCCGGATCCCCACCCGCACCCCCTGTGCCCCACGGCCGCTTCCTTCTTTACCCTTCCCCCCATTTCCCCTTTACACATCCGCTCCCCTCCCCACCTCCAGCCGCACCCAAATTCACTTTTGGGGTCCCATTCGCCCCTTTTCCACACTTCCCAATCTTTGAAAATAATTCTCTAATTCCCATCGCCTCCCCCGCTCCGTTTTGAGGTCCCACCACCTCCCCTTTCCCCACTTTCCACACCCTCTCCCACCCCTCCCTCTCCTTCCCCCGACCCTCAGCCCCCGCCGCTCTTCCTTTCGGGGCTCCCTCCTCCTCCTCCCCCGCTTCCATTCCGGCCTCCCCCCTTTGCCCCCTTTCCCCCTTCTCCCCCCTGCCCCACGCCCCCGCTCACCCGAGAGCTCCGCGCCCGCAGCCGGGGCCGCTCCCAGCACCACCAGTGCCCCAGTACGGCCCGGCTGCCGCCCCTCGCCCCATGGCCAGCGCCGGGAGGGGCCGCCAGCCCCAAAGCAGCCCCAGCCCGGGCACAGCGCGGCCGCAGCAGCAGCAGCAGCAGCAAAACCCGAGCGGCTCCCGGGCCGCCGCAGCCCGCCCTGGGAGGGGTTTTTGGGCGGTGTTTGGGCCCGTTGGAGGCTCGGGCTCGGGGCAGGTGGAGCTCAGGTGTGGCCGGCGATGTGCGGGCGGGTCCGGCGGGGGGCGGGCGGTGCCCGTGGCCGGGGCTGGGGCCGGGCACCCCCAAAGCCGCCCGGCCCTGCCCCCGCAGCCGCGCGGGACACACCAAAGGCCCCCGGGCTTTCCTCGGGATGGATCTCAGACCCTTCCCGGCTCAGGCGGGTCTTTCCTCCCCGCAGCTCCCCGGGCTGGGTTTGCAGCCCCTCCCCGGGCGGCAGCTCCGGGCCTTTTCCTCTCCTCCTCCTCATCCGGGAATGACAAATCCTGGGTTTTGGGGCGAGCCGAGGTGGGAGCGCCTTGGGCGGGGGGTTTGTGCTGGTTTTGCATTGATTGCAGAAAGTCTGTGGGAAACCCAATCAGTTGACTGGCTTTGAATGATTGACAACTTGTGGTACCAAGTAAAGAGCTGGATACACCTCTGCCTCCACAGGGGAAAAATCGGGAGAATCCCAGCAAGTTCTTTCTCCATCCAGCTTAGGCAGAGGTAAGAAGTGAACCCGGCTCCCACCTTGCCTCAAGGCTGTGCCAGTTAAATCCTTTTTATATTCTGGTGACTCCTTGTTGGAATTCTTGGCTCTTTTTCTTGCTCCAAGGTCAGGGTGAATAAAACCCAGGAGACGTTGTTTTTGAAGTCTCACTCTGAAATTTATTATCCTGATCTATTGCAAACTGACGAGATGTGATCTCTCCCCTAACAAGTGGAGAAAGTGAGCCCAAATGGTTTTCTGTTCAAGGCTACTTAAGTCTCAATGATCAATAAAAATCTATATTATTTATGGTTTTGACCCAATGACTAGTCCCCCAATGGTCTGCAATGCAAACCTCACTAACCAATCAAAGAAATCACCCAAAACCGTCAAGAAGGAGTTGAAGAAGAAGTGCAAAAAGACTAAACTGATCCACACTCAAAATTCTCCATTTTGGCTCCCATGTATCACATACACCAAAATCCCAAATCTAAAGTTTTTCAGCCTGTGCTGATTCCCACACAATTTTGTGTGGAATTACACAATTCTATCCAAACTACATCCCCGTGATCCCAGTGCTATCACTCATTTTTGAAGCCCGTTTAAGGCCTTAGGTCAAATGCAGCGCTCCCCTGAAATTCTGTGACTGCCAGCACAAAGAGTCCAAAATTCTCAGCATGAGAATTTTCTGGTGAAATTTTATAATTTTCACCAGATCTTCACGTTTCATTAATTATTTACCAGGGTTGGGTTCATTCCAATTGGTGCAGATAACAATTAGTGATAAGCCCTATAATTAGACTTGATCATCTGGTGGGAGGGATACCATTGGCACCAAATATGAAAAGTCACACCCAACAATTCTGATGAAATTGCAGATACAAAAATGAGAACGGTCCTTAGCAGGTAGGGACATATTTGTTTCCATCTATCTCTAGAAATGTACAGACCATTCTTAAGCCTATACAACCCTGGCCCGTGTATATAATTCAGTCTTTTGATCAATATTTGGGTGAATCTCCAACTGGCAAAGGCTTTGCTCAGTGTCCAGTTCTCCCCACTGCCTTGGCAGGGCTGTGTCCCAGCAGAGGTGTTGGGGAAGATGAATCAGGAAACCTTATAAATATGATTGCTTAGCAAAAGATTCTGAAAATATGAATCCTATAATCGAAATAGAAACAAAAGCTTGCTTTGAGCTGTAGGATACCGAGCCTTAGTTACTATATCACCTGAAAACAACAGCCTGGGCAGCTGAAGGAGAATCCCTTTGGATTGAACAATCCCCTACTGCTGGCTGAGGGATCCAAAGGTCAATGTAGCAAAAGAGAAAAGTCTAAGAGTAGTTTTTAGAGTTTAAAATATAACACGTGGTAATGTAGTAGTTCCCATAGGCTGTATGTAGATTCTATAGGATTTTGTGTCTTGTACTGGTTGGTCACTGTAAATTAGAATATTCACCACAGAAAGAAATATAATGTAACCAGAACTGACCTCTCTTACCTCTTGCTCCTTCTCTCTTTGGTCCCTCCTCTGAGCTCTTACCCTCCTGCTCCTGCCCCTCGTCCTCTGTTACCTCTTACCCCCTTAGCCTTTGCCCTCTCTCTCTCCCCCTCTCTCTTTGGGCCTCCATTCAGCCCAGGCCTGGTGGCTGAAGGCCAGGCCCCTTTACCCACGGCCCCTGCAATAAATCCACGTATTCCTAAAGTGTCTCAGGTCTGCAGAGTTCCCTCTCCCGGCCCTTGTTGGAGGTTCCTACACAGAGGGGCTGGAAGCGGCCCCTGGGAGCTCAGGGAGTGCAGGAAATCTGGGATTGCCCAGGGCTGAGCTGTGGGCCCGGCAGGGAGGGGATGGAAGCCACGGGCACCACCTGGAGCTGGTCCTAGAGCCTGGGGATCATCCCTGGGCTGATCGGGGTCCTGGGGCTCCTGGGGATCCCCCCCTGTCTGGGGTCCCGCTGAGTGATGGCCCAGGGGATTTGGGGGGTCCCTTCTCCCTGATTCTCTGCTCTGGGCTCCCGCAGGATCCCAACATCCCCCGGCCCCAAATGGAACCCTCGGGGAGCCCCCGAGATTTTGGGGCTCGGTTCCGGCAGCCGCGAGCTCCGAACGGCCCCGAGTGGTTGTGCTGCTGCTGCTCTTCTCCTCTTCATCTCTGCCCTCCTTTTCCTCTCTGCATCCTCCTGATTCCGATTCCTCCTTCCCCTGGATCTCCTCCTTCCTCATCCCGCCTCCTCCTCCTCCTTCCATCCCTTCTCCCGCTCCCCCCGGGCCCAGCGCCCCCCTTTGTGCCCCTTTTCCCGCGGGAGGAGCCGCGATGGAGCCGGGGCAGGTCGGGCTGGGGCAGCGCTGGGCTCTGGGCCCGGCTGGGTGACCCCCACGCGCCCCCTCCCCAAATTCCCCCACCAGAGCCTTCGGGGGTCCTGGCGCCTTTTGGGGTTCCCTGGGAGCCGCCTTGGGAGTTCAGAGCCTCCCGAGGCCCCCCAGAGCCTTGGGGTGGCACGGGGGGGGGGGACACATGGGGTCCCCATTCCCGATCCAGCCCGGGGCCGCCTCTGCCCCCCCAATCACAGCCCCCCCCAAGTCCCTCCCCAGAGCCCCCCACAAACCCCACCGGGCACAACTGGGAAGCTTTATTGGGAACACTGGGAGCAGCCGGGCGAGGACACAGGGACAGCTCTGGGCACGGGCAGGGGGGACACACGAGGCCCCCAAAATCATCTCGGGGACGGAGCGGGGGTCCCGGCCGGGCCCGAGGCCACGGGGAGGGGCTGCGGCCGCCGGCGGCTCAGGAGCTCTGTGGGCAGAGAAAAGGGGTGACACCGGGCTGGGGGGCCCCGGGGGGGCACACACGCTCTGGGGGAGGGGGGACACGACCCCCGGGACCCCCCCTCACCTTCTTGCACAGGCAGAGGCCCAGCCCCGGCGCCAGGAACACCGAGCCCAACACGAAGCCCCCGATCCCCGTCAAGCATCTTGCTGCGGGCGGCGTCCGGCGGCATCTCTGGGGGGCCGCGGGGCTCAGCGCCCCCCAAAACCTCTCACCCGCACCCCGAGCCCTCCAGCCTCCCTCCTGCTCTCCCCCAGCCCACTCACCAGCCCCTGAAACCTCCTCCCAATCCCTGCCCGCCTCCCCATTATTTCAAGTGCCTTCTCTGATTGGCTGAGGAGAGGCCCTGGAGTTGAGAGAAGGATGGGGACAGATCCCGCCCTGAGCACAACAGACCCAGCCTGGGCACAGGAGTGAAATTTATTACCCAACCAAACCACAGCAGCACACGGAGAAGGGAAAGAAATCTCTCCAACACCTTCCCCACACCGAACACGGATCACCAGGACCACGGATCACCAGGGCTCTGCCCAACGGGGTCACTGGGGATCATCCAACGCCGATCCTCCCATGGGGGATGGAGCTGGAGCAGCGCACGAAGCTCTTCCTGCACTTGGGGCACTCGTGGGGCTTCCCTTATGGCGCCTCTGTTGATGTCTAGGTCAAGTGAGAGCTCCTGGAGAAGCCTTCCCACACTCAGGACACTCGTAGGGCCTCTCCCCCGTGTGGATGCGCCGGTGCACAGTGAGGTTGGAGTTTTGCTTGAAGCCCTTCCCACATTCGGGGCAGCGGAAGGGCCTCTCCTCCGTGTGAATCCGCTGATGTTTGAGGACCTCAGAACTGGTCTGAAACCTCTTCCCACACTTGGGACACTCATAAGGCCTCTCCCCGGTGTGGATGCGTCGGTGGGTGATGAGGGTGGAGTTGTGCTTGAAGCCCTTCCCACAGTCAGGGCAGCGGAAGGGCCTCTCTCTGTGTGAATCCTCTGATGTTGAGGAGAGTGGAGCTGGTCTGAAACCTCTTCCCCCACTCAGGACACTCGTAGGGCCTCTCCCCGGTGTGGATGCGCTGGTGATTTCTCAGCTGAGAGCTCCATCCAAGCTCTTCCCACATTCCCACCATAGGGCCCGTTCGTCCCCCAGTGTGGATCACCTGGTGCTGGAGCAGCCCAGTGCTGTCTCTGAACTCTTCCCACATTCCCCACACTCATAGGGCTTTTCCCTGTGTGGACCACCTGGTGCTGAGACAGGTGGGAGCTCTGGCTGAAGCTCTTCCCACACTCCCCACACTCATAGGGCTGTTCCCCAGTGTGGATCCTCTGGTGCTGGATCAGAGGGAGCTCCGGGTGAAACCCTCCCACATTCCAGGCACTTGTGGGGCTTCTCCCCTCCATGAGGCTTCTCCACCAGCTCTGAGCTCCGCCTGGATCTCCGGCCGCCCTCCTGGCACAGGGCGGCTCTTTCCCTCCTCGCAGCTCCTGGGCTGGGTTTGCAGCCCCTCCTCCTGCGGGATCTCTGGGGCTTTCTTCATCCTCCTCCATCTGGCACTCCTTGGCATGAAAATCCTGGTCTGGGAAAAACAAATGGAAAGCACTTTAGGCTGGGGGTTCCTCCCTTCTCCAAGTTATTCTCAAGAAGTCAGTGGGCACCGTGTGTCTGTGAAAACCTCCCAAACACCAGGATTCAGCCCAAAAGTCCTCCAAACATCAAGACAAGAAAAAAACTACCCAAACATCAAGACTCAGCCAAAGTTTCTAAAATATAAAGATTCAAGCCCCTTTGCAAAAAACCATAGCATCATCATTTAGACCAATAAAGCTGAGGAACATCAAGATTCACCCCCACGAAAATCGTGGATCCTCCTCCCTGGTCACCTGCTGCATGTGGGTGTCAACACTCCTGGGGCTGGGGGGAGGCTGCAGATACAGGGAGGGGTGGAACCTTCTGCTGCTTCGCCTCCTGCTCCTCCTCCTCCTGTTTTCCCTACTCCTTCTAACCACTCCATTCCCTCCTACTATTCCTCTTTCTCCTGCACAATCCCACCTTCTCCTCCCATGTGCATCCTTTGAACGTTTTGTTTTTCAACCCTGCTTCTCCTTCCCTTCTCCTCCTGCCCCAGGCCCAGCACCCACTGCCGGCTCCCTCTTCCCCCCCAAACCCACAGCATCCCACCGGAGGGGCACGGATGGAGCTGGGGCAGCTCGGGCTGGGGCAGCGCTGGGCTCTCGGCCGCTCCCGCCCGCACTCGCTCCCCACTGCAGCCGCTCCCGCCACGACAGCGCGGGGGGACTGAAGAGAGAAACAACAAGGATGACACCTCACCACCTGAGCCTGGGGCTGGACAACTGGGCTCCAACACGCAAATGGACCAAAACAGTAAAGTTTAGGACCTCGTGACCAGTCGTCCATGAGGAGACCATTTCAAGTCCACCTTGAGTGTAGCCCTGGTCAGGCTCCTGCCCTGCCCAAGGTCTGCCCTAAAGAGCTTTCAATAAATATCTGCTTTATTCTCTAGCTCTGTCCAGTCTCTGTTTCAGGCCAGCCTTCCCAAGGCATCATTCTCCCAGAGGTAATTAAGGACATGGACAGCCAGAGGGGCAAGAAGGGAAGTCCAGAAGGGATTTAGACAGCAGGGGATGGATGGTGTTGGTGTGCTGGGAAGGGTGAGGGGGAAGGGGAGGGTGCAGGATTACAGTTAAGGCAAGAGGCAGCAGGAGGAATCTCTGTGGTGAGAAAGAAGATGATGGAAAAGAGCAGGAAGAGAAAAATACTGAGGACTGGGACGTTTTCAAGCAGGGTGTAATGCTCAAACTCTGGGAGCTGATGCAGATCGTTTGTAGCCCCGGTTGGCAGGAGAGGCAAACAAGGAGGTCAGGATCCCAGGGGGTTTCTCTGTGCTGGGGAGCGGCAGGAGCGGGCGCAGAGGGGCGGCACCGGGAGCACGGGCTGGGGGCCTGTGGGGAGCTGCGGGGCCGGGCCGGGGCTGTGGGGCAGCCGGGGCTCAGCGCCGGGCGCTGCCTGAGCCCACCACCCCCCGGGCAGGGCCGGCACTGGCCCCCGGCCCCCAGGAGGCTGCGGGACGCCCCGGCCGCTGCCCGGCCCCGTGGAGCTGCCGGCCCTGCCCGCCGGGGGAGCCGCCTTTGGACACTGCGGCACCACAGGCACCGGCTCTGGGATACGGGCTCTGCAGGGCACGGCCAGCACAAGCACCAGAGCCAAGGAAGGAAGGAAGGAAGGAAGAGCTGGGAAATGTGCATTATCCCTGCAAGGATCCAGATCATCTTTAAAGGATCTTGTTTGGGCCCTGCAGAAAGGAATGATTGTGCAGAAAGCTCAGCAGCTGTCAGAGGATGAGCACCCACAGGCACTCAGGGGGGCCGCACGAGGGGCACAAGAAGCCCCTGCAGCACTTGGGCACAAAGGCACAGCAGGTGAAGGCAAGAAGGGAGCAGGAAAAGGCCAAGCTGAAGGCAAAGGCCATGGCAGAGTTTCCACAGCCCCTGAGGGATGAAGCCCAGGGCCCAAGGGGGCCCCAGCACCGACGGGACGGGCTCGGCCACAAGCACCTGGCACAGGCATTGCCCTCCTCGGCAGGGGAGAGCCCACCCAAACAGCCCCTGCCAAGGAAGCAGGGATCCATCTGCAGCCCACAGGGACACTGCAAGCACACACAGCAGCACCCTCAGCAGGAGCAAGTCCAGCCCTGCACGGACATGGATTCCTAGGGCTGCCAGAGCTCCCATTACACCAGGGACCCACCACACTGGAGCCCTTGACAACATTCAGCCTGGGGCTGCATCCACACCAGGCCTTTCCTCATACACACAGGGGCCTCTCCACCCACTCTCAATCTCAGACCTAAGGGGGGAAAAGGCCAAAAGTGTCTTTGATCAATCAGGGGACAAGTGGGAAAGATGAGAGGCTGTGTTTTATTCAACCACTATTAGCAGATGCCGGGGATGGGTTTGAATTGCAGGAAGTTTTATTTGCTCCTCATTGTGATTGTAATTTACTGGGAAGGCCTTTGATGGCTAAATTGGGAATGCAAATTAATATTGTAAAAGGTGATACAGAGGCCAGTTCTCTTGTACCTCTGTGTCAAATGTCTGGCAAGGCCTGTGCTGAAGTGAACCCACAAGTGTGGGCAGCCCCAGGGAAAGAGGAAAATTAGATTCCCAGCCTCTCCAAATTACTCTGAAATAACCAGCACTGTTGGGAAAGATGGGACAGGAAGGACTTATGGATATGATTGTCTGGTAAGAAATACTGCAGATGAAAAACCTGTGAGTGCAATAGAAATGAAAGCCAGCTTTGACATGTAGGCATGGGAGGCAGGAAAACGGTGATTAGCTGGAGATGGGTTGAAGGGCAGAAACAAAAGGACTCAGGAATGCAGCCTTTCCACTTTGCAAGGGATCAGGGAAAAAGCAGATAAGAAAAGTAGTCTTTAGAGTTTAGAATATAAAATGACATGGTAATATAGTAGTTCTCATAGGCTGCATGCAAAGTTTGTAGGTTTTGGATCTTGCACCGGTTGGTCACTGTGAATTAGAATATTCAACACAAAAAGAGAGAGAATGGATTGTAACAAGGTGCCCTCTCTCTTGCTCTTGCTCTTTCCCCCCAAAACTTGAGAAATGAAAAAAAAAATCCCAAAATTATTGATGCTCAAGCCATGGCTCCTCCAGACTCAGAAAATGAACTGGAATTGTATGTGAGTGTTAAACAGGGCCAGGCCAAAGGAATTCTTGTGCTAAAATGTTTAACCCAGTGGCCAGAGTGGCCCCACTGTCTGCAGAATTGTGCAGCCACAGCTTGAATGGGACCTGAGGCCTGAAAACTGACAGCACAAGGATCTCCTGTTGTCCAAGTCTGGCATCAAGTTCAGGCTTTGAGAACCAAAAGAGCAGGGCTGGGTTATTCCAGCAGGAAACTTGTTCAGTGGCACAGGAGGATTTAGAAGTGAGGACAGGGGAAGGGTTTAACCCAGCCTCCTGTTGGAACAGCCTGCACAGGGGCTGGGGAGAAACCCATGACTGCACTGAGGTGACAGAGCTCCAGAGCCAGGCTGGGAGAGATTGATGAGACATTCCCTGGCCTCAGGGAGAAAAGGTGTTTCTGGATGGGTCTCCACGGGCAGCAGAAGGGAAAAGAGTTACAAGACACGCTGTTATTTAGGAAAGGGAATTAGACAAAGCACAGGTTACCCCCTACATGGTCAGCTCAACCGGCAGAGCTGTGTGTGCCTGTGAGAGCCTGGGACTGAAATGCCCTGAGCAGGAAGGCTGAAATATCTCCTGCTGACACCATGTCACCCAACAGGGGGCCAAAAGCAATTCTGACTTCTGCAGTAATCACTGCATCACTTAGAAAGGTATTTCTGAAACAAATAATTCCAAGAGAAAGGATTGTGGAAGCAATAAACTACAATAGGGGAACTCATTTTACAGGAAAGATCCTTCAGGGGGTTCTGGCAGCTTTAGGAACACAATGGGACCTCCACAACCCCTGGCACCCCCAGAGCTCAGGTCAGGTAGAAAGAATGAATGGGGAAATAAAGAAACACCTTTGGAAGCTGCTGACAGAAACCAAGAGGCCACAGGTGGGGCTTTTGTCATTGGCTCTGGCAAGAATAAGAGCCAGATCCAGGACAGATATTCAATTATCTCCCTTGGAATTGATCTTTGGAATTCCTTCCCCTGGAAATTCTCCACCTAGGGCAGGCTGGAGATAAGGGATGTGTATTTAAAGCAGCCTGTGGCCAGAATCCTGTCTCCTGTGAAATCTCTCCCACTGGAAGCTGGGCTGGCACAGACCCTGCCTTGGGACTTTGCTGTTCACACCATCCAACCAGGACATGGGGCCCTGCCTGAGGAGTGGGAAGAAGCACCACTGGGGGCCAAGTGGCCCATCCCAAGTGTCCCTGAGCACAGAAACAGCCCCAGCACAGCTCAGCACGGGGGGACCCCTCACCCTGGGCTCAAGGGCTCGCAAGGCCCAAAGGAGATTTGGACTTCCCGGCTGCAGGAGGAGGATGGGAGGCCACGACTGACCCGCCCTGAAGGCACCGGAGCAGCAGCCAGGGCTCCACAGCGGGGGAAGCCCCTGTGCCTGCCCACAGATCCTCTGCTGGAATAGTCTGCCAGGGCACCTCCTGGGCCATCTCCAGACACTGGGGGCCCAGCCTTGCTGCCACTGCTTCAGCTTCAGGGCTTTCTGTGCCTGCACTCGCCACAGGGGCTGGGGAACACAACGGGACAATTCCACTCTGCCTCTCAGTCACACTCACACACGGGGCTGGATGGGATCACATTGCTCCAAAATATACCAAGTTCAAATTTAAAAAAAAAAAATCTTATTTCTCTAGTCAGGCTTGGTTTGCCTTTGCCCTGGGAAAGGAATTTTAAATATTATCTTTTAAAGGGTGTTACACCACTCAACAGTGATGAGTTTAACATCTCAGCAGACTGGGAAGAGCCCAAAAGACACCCACAAAGACAATGACCATCAACAAAACATCAACGACCATCAGCAAACAGCAACCAACATCTGCCCCAGACACTGCCCTGGAACAGCTGGAGACACCTGGTCTGGAAAAGGCTGATGAGGAAACCCAGGAGTGAGGACCTAATTAACATCAGAGGCAAAGAAATCCGGCTCCAATAGGAAACCAAATACTCAGAACTCAGCGACCTGGAAGCAATGAACATCAAACCAAAGGATTTCTATGGGTTCAGACTGTACAAAGTTTAGGAAAAATCCAGTAAAACTCACGTGTCATGGAATGATTTTCTCTGCACACCCTGGCTACGAGTGGATGAAATGATTTCTGTTGCACATCCTGGCCAAAATCAAGTAATGCCTTGACTCTCTAACACTAAAAATATTTTTGGAGAATTTATCTTTCCTTGCAGTTTCAGTAATGCCATTATGCCAGAATAGAAACCCAAAAAAAGGAAGGTTTGTATAACAATGAAAGCTACCAAGAATGTCTGAACAATACATGAAACTCATGAACATGTATGTGCCTTAGTAAAGTAACAGTACAGAGATAACACTGTCTTAATGCACCCACGGGTCCCTTGGCTGATCGCCAGGAACACCCAGCGCTGGACATGGAACTGGTTTGTCCCTTATTGAACTTTTGAAAAATATTCCAAAACTGAATATTCGTTTTTCTCAGAATTGAGGTCACTGACAATAATCCCAAAACCAAAGAGGACCCAGCAAGAAAAAACAGAGTCAACGAGTGAATCTGCTTGGAGACAGGGCCGGGGACTGGGAGATAAGGGAGCAACGGGAGAATCCATCAGTTTCAGAAAATGTTCCTCATTGACACGGACTGTGCTCAGCCAAGGCCCTGCGAAATTCCTGAACACGGAGAAGAAGAACAAAGACTGAGCAGAGCCGTGAATATCGGATGTTCTACAAAAGGGGGGCGCATATTAACGAGGACATGCAGGAGGCGGATCGGGAAGTCGGAACTTTCCAAGGACCTTCGCCACGGGGCAAAGGGACAGGGAGATGCAGAAGGGAAAATCAGGAGAAAAAGGAGGCCGCGTCCTACAACAATTGGAGAGACCCCCCGGCAAAGGCCGCACGGCCTCTCCCTTTGTTCAGGAATAAAGTCACTTTTACAGGACTCCTCGGGCTCCTGTGGGGACACAAACCTCTGGCCACCTCTGGGAATTTTCCCGCACAGCCCCCCCCGGGGACAGGGCGGCCACCTCCGTCCTCCCCACAGGAACCGGGACGAGCCGGCGCTGCTCCGGCAGCGGCTCCTGCCGAGGCAGCGGCGGGAAGGAGAGCGCGGGCAGCCGCTCCCGCAGCGCCCTCAGGCCACGGGCAACACGGCGCCGACACGGCACAAGGAACCCGCCGGAGCCCCCTGCCGCCCCCTCCGCCCGCAGCCAGCCCCGAGCCCCGGCAGAACCGAGCGCGGCTCCCACCTGCGCTGGGGCCGCCTCCGAGCTCCGCCAGTGCCGCCTCACCGGGCTCCGGCCGCTGCCGCCGCTCCCGGGCCCGCACACGCGCTCCCACAATGGCGCCTCTGCCCAGCCACGGGCGCCCGGGGGGCGGCCCCGGCAACGGGCTTGGCCCCGCTCCGCCCAATCAGCGCGCGCCCACAACCGGCACTGACGGCACAATCAGCCAATGGCGGCGAGCGAGGCCCGGGCTGTGCACACGGCCCGCACCCGCCCCGCGCTCTCAGGCCCCGCCCCCGGGCTGTGGGAGGGGAAAGCCGCAGATGAGGAACCGCCCTGGGACGGGCCCGGGCCCGAGTCGGGATTGAGCTGGAAACACAAACAAAGTTCTCCGCACCTCCCGGCCCGCCTTTCCCAGCCCTGCGTGTTCGCTGCCACCGCCTCCGAGGAAAGCCCTCAGTTTTCCCGGCCCTAATTAGGAGCATCAGCGCATGGCTTTGATTTCGCCAAAAAAAAAAGGGAAAAGCCCCAAGGCCCTTGGGCTGAGTGGAGGAGGGGGGAGATTTCTGGCAGAAAACTCCAGAAATCTTTTTTCCCGAGCCGGGGAAGAACAAAGCCCAGCCCAGTGAGGCGGGTCGCTCCCAGCAGCGCCTCTCTGCCGTCCCAGCTGAAGCCCTCGCTGGCTGCTCCGGGCTGGACGGGCGCACCGGGAGCGCTGGGAAGGGGCCCCGGCTCGGGGCGCGGCCCCCGGGGCAGCCCCGCGGCAGCTCCAAGGCTCCGCCAGCCGGGATGGAACGTGGCAGGGGGAGCGGGGAAGGGACGGGGCTGCCGGCGCCGAGGGAACACCAGGGACACCGGGGGCGCTTCACGAGCATTTAATAGGAAACCCCAAAATTATAAACAATACAAAAACAGCAACAGTGGCACCTTAAAAACAGATGGGGGTCATGCAGAGCCATCCCACTGAAGGGATGGAATGGAATTCCACTGAATTGGAATGGACCCACAAGGATTGAGTCACACCCTTAAGGTATTGGTGCCTGTGGGGTCAAATCACACATTGGCATTATTGGCACCTTGCCCCAGCCACAGTCACATTCACATGTTTGTACCTGTTTGTGCATTGCACTTGTTTGTTGCCTGTATTCACAGTGTTATACCAGTATAGATATGAAATATCTGTGTATAAATAGTGTTAGAAGAAGGTATATGAAACCTGTTTCCACAGTGTTATATCTACATATATATACAGGCTTGGTGTATAAATGTGTAGTGCAAGAGAAACAGGATGAGTCCTGGAGTGGCTCCAGGAGAAAGAAACCCCCAGCCCCAGCCCAGGCAGCCACACCTCAGCTTCCACATCACCTCCTCTTCCTGCACGTTCATCTCCTGGAGACCAGGCACTGAGGTGACCCTGAGACAAAATACTGAGATGTTCATGAGATCAGGCACTGAGGTGACCCCGAGGGTCAGTGCAAGGCAGACACTGTGCCTGAGGAAGGACATCCCAGGGTCTGGGAAAGGGCAAAGCTGTGACTGCCCAGCACAGAGAAGGTGCTTTGTCCATTCCCTGTTACAGCCGAGTTTGGGCTCTGCTGCACAGATAGGGCATCAGGTATGAGCAGGGCACACTCCTGAGTTTATTCTCAGCCAGGAAAACACACTCTGCATCGCCCAGGACAGGAACCCTGCAAGGAGGAGCAGAGACAATGCTGGCAACACAGGGGACACATTGTGCTCCCATGCCCCCATTCCCTGCCCACATCCCCCAGGCCCTGCTCGGCTCCCTGGGACTCACGAGGAGTTGAAGCTGCTGCCGTCCTCCCACTGAAGCTGCTGCCCCCGTCTGCGCAGCCCCAGCCAGAGATTGACCTTCCGGCTGGGGCGGGACAGGAACTCCTGGGAAGTGAAGAGACCAGCAGTCAGATCTGCACCCCCAGCCCAGGAGCCCCCCAGGCCCCCCTCGGACACCCCACACCCCCAGCCCCTCACTCACCATTTCCTCATCCCTGAGCACGGCCAGGGAGGCCCCGAGCTCAGAGCACCGAGCCTGACCCTGATCCCAGGTGTGCTGATCCTTCGAGAGGAAGTAGCAGATCCTGCGGTACCCGACCCAGTCATCAGGACAGGCCAGCGGAGTGCCAGGAAAAGCTGCAATGTTTGTTTGTCTTCCCCCTGCAGAGGGAAGAGGAGAAGGTCCAGGATTCCCCTCCACAGGCAATAGGGACCCTGCTGTGCCCCGAGGGGCTGGGCTGAGGCAGCTGCTCCTCCCTTACCTGACAGCACAGCCAAGGCCGGCACCAAAGCCAGGACCAGCATCACGAGCAGAGTCGGGACCAGGGTGACCTTGGGATGGGATCTGAACCTCTCACCTGCAGCAGTAAAGAGTCCATGGCTGTGAGGACGGGGCTGTCCTGAGCACGCCCAGCCCTCACATCTCCCCACCCAACACCCGGGGGACACAGGAGGGATCCCCCATTCTGTGTGCCCCTCACTCAGCTGGCAGCAAGAGAAACAAGGGACAGGGGCACAGCCAGGGCCAGGGCACAGCCGGGGCCAGAAGAACTGCCCAGCGCCGGGGGCAGCCGGGGGTGTCGGTCCCGGCCCCTGCGGGGGCCCAGCAGAGCAGGAGGGCTCTTCCAGAGCCCTGGAAACAGCCACAGCCCTGCCAGCCCTGTGCACCTGTGGGGTGACACTGTCCCCTCCCTACAGGCTGTCAGGGTCCGCAAACATATGCGGGGAACCTGATGGTTCGTTTTGGAGATCTCAAAGCGCAAAAGACACAACGGGGGACAAACCAGTTTACTTAAACAAAAAATGCACTTTTATTTAGTGCCCACAATGCGATAGTAGGGAAAGAAAATAGAGAATAGTGAGAAAGATAGAGAAAGAGGGGAAGGGGGATTATAGCTACCACGTGGAGAGTCGGAGTTCCTCAAGACGTAGAGATGCCCATAGACGCGATCTTCTCCAGTGGGGTGATCACAAAGGGTGCACGGGATCTGCAGAGTCTTTATAGGGTGGTCAGGAAGAGGACCAAGGCGAGTGGAACGGAGCCAAAGAGGGCACAGGGCCAGTGCAGGCACCTGCGTCAAAGTTGGGTGCTCAGGAACAAGCGGCAACCTGTGCCCTTCTAGCACGGTCAGTATAGTCAGCTCAGTCCACTGTAACGAGGTACTATTGTTCTTGCATTCCGTTCTCGTGGAGACGCGTATCAGTCCTCGGCAGGCGCCCCACCTCAGCCAGGCCAGGGGCTCTCCCCAGTCTCTTCGGGGGTCTTGGTCTTCAACCATCGGAGACAGTTGTGAGGCATAACACATCCTTGGACAGACTCTGACACCACCCCGTGACTCACGACTGACGACAAAGGTGTTCTTCCATCAGCAGGTTCCGTAGTCTCCTGAAGTCTTCAGGTCTCATCCACATTGGCAGCATATCCCAGAAAAACAGAGACAATAGAAAGGCTGTAGAAAAGAGAGAGAGAGAGAGAGAGACAGAGAGAGAGTAAGAAGGGAAAAATACGGAAAGGGAATAGGAGCAAAAAATGAAACAAAAATTAAAGAAATTGATTTAACAATTTTAAACATTTTTTCAAAAATAATCAGCATAAATCACCAAATAATTAATATAACAATTTTTCAAAATATTAACTCAAATTAAAAAATAATTAATATAATACCGTCAATTAAAATCAACAATTACAATTTTCAATCAAATACTTAATTGAAAACAATTTCTTTCACAAAATTCTTTAAATTTTTAAAATGATAATAATTTCTAAACAAACAAAAAACAAAACAAAACAAAGCCCCTTAATTTTTAATTACCATGACTAAGACAAAGCAACATTAATCAAAACAACAAACCATTTCAAATCAAACTGCTGTTACAGGCTTAACTTTCGCTGTCTGGGTAGTGCATTTTACGTCAATAACTTTAGGAGTGTCCTTTGCAAAAGGGATGTTAACTAAAACAAGGCCAATCAAAACCAAAATCAAAAGGAGGACATAGCTGGGACTTTATAAGAAAAGTCACATCCTGTAATTGTGGTAAAATCACAAACACAAAAATTTGAGTGATTTTTAGTATCTACCATTACATTTTCTACAGTTACAACATCACAGACAGTCCTAAAGCATGCACACCCATTGCCTATATACACGAGCACTGTTCCAGGAGCTTCGTTAGGATGTACTTCAAAATGACAAATATTTTGCTTGGTGTCCAAACAAATGTCCTGAGCTATGATTGCATTACTTTCACAAATGAAACCTTGCTGCTCCCTAACAACACAAGATTCTAAATTGACAGTTTGCCATTTCTCACCAGTTTGACGGGCCCATTCTCTGTGCTCGGAAGGATAGAGAATAGCTCCATCATGATTTATACCTAATGCAATGATAGGGAATATCAAATGCACTGAAGCATTCCCTATTGTTAACACAAAAGCTGTAACTGTGTTAGTATTGGGGTTATAGGTAAAGTTCACTAATTTCCACCAGGATTGGAATTCTCTTTGAAAATAATTTGAATTGTTCCAAATTATTTTCCAAATTTCAGTAGGAAGAATTCCTTCTTCTTCTTGCCTTATAATTAAGGCAACAACCATCTGCATCCAAAGCTGTGTCTGGATGCAACTAAGGGCCAAAGAGATGTTGTTTTGAGCAACATCCAGTGCATCAATTATCATTTTGTGATCTTTCACATTTACCTTCTCCCAATTTGTAATATGTTGGATAACAACCACTCTTGTGTCCCCAAAACCAATAAGGACAATTATAATGATTGTTGTAATTTGGTCAAATCTTTAATTGTGGCAACCAATTTGTTCATTAATATTTCTGAATCAATGCTATTTAAAATTTCTGTTTAAAATATTTATCATGGTTTATACGGCCTTCATGTCCCTCGGAGTTCTCCTGTGGAAAGTAAGCACAACAGAATCTGCCACGAGGAGGCACGAGGTTGAAATGATGAAAATTGCCCATCCTGTATTTATTCGATGCTCCTTCCCTAGAGCATCAAAGGCTGCCCATGTATATTTATTCAGAGGGGTTTTCTGCACTAGTGGTACTTCCCCTACAGTAGGGAGGTCCACCAAAACAGACTGTCCAGGGCAATGTGCTGGATTGCTGGAATCACTTGGTCCCCATAGTGAGGGAATTATGCTTGAAGCTGTCAGGCAAAAGGCAGAAGGATCAGTAAACCAAGGATTTGCTGGCTGTTCGGGGGAAAAGGGAGGGGTAATGACTGAGGCAGGTTTGTCTTGGATGCTATCCAAGTTTTCTGCTTCTTGTAGTGCTAGATTTTTCACAGCTCCTTCAGTCATTGAGAAGATGTTACAATAATGTTCAATCTGAGCAGACCACTGTCTTACTGAGGCCCTCTGGGCCACCCCGGCAGGTGGGGGGGTCCCAGTAGTGACTGACTTAACCTTGAAGGGGCCTCTCAAAACAATTGGTTGTTGTTGTGCAATTTTCTCCACTTCTATGAGAGCTAAGCTAACCACAAACAAGCCTTTTTCCCAGGTAGTGTACCTCTTTTCAGCATCTTTAAAGCCACAGGAGTAACAGCTGACATATCTGATCGGGCCTTCAGGACCCCTTTGCCATATATGTACTGACAATCCTGAGGTGGCAAATCTCCATTCTACCTGAAAAGGATCTGTAGGATGAATAGGGCCAAGGGCTTGGTGAGCAGTTGCTTCAAAAAGCAACAATTTTATTTTAACCAATTTATCATAAGGCAATTTGTCCATTACTTCTTGAGGTAGTCCCCTTTTCAGCCCTAGCAACCACAACTGCTGCCGGTTAGAGATTTGTTTTCCCTTTTCTGGTTTTTCATTAGGAGAAGCAATGTGCCTGACTTCTCTGGGTTTTTCGGGTTTGTCCTCTGAGTGCTTCACTGGTCCATATTTTCCACTGTTATGACTGTTGTTAGATTGTGTGCCAGGAGTAGCAAAAGGCGAGAAGTCAGTGGAGTCAGTGGAACCGGTTTGACCACTTGTGTGTCCAAGAAATCTTTCAAGCCTGTCTACCGGAGTGATAGATGCTATTGTTTTTTGGAAAAGAATTGCTGTTGGTTTAAGAGACTCTGGCAAACCTCGAATTAGGGGGGTCATAATCTCGGGTCTGACAGGCTGTTGCATGGGTGACTCATAGACAGAAATTAATTTTCTTTCATGTATCATTTGCAAGCATGCAGCTTTGTGTATGTTTTCTAGGAGTTGGTCCTGGGTGCCGACTATTGCCAGAGGGTCGCCCCTTTCAAGGGGGCTTTGTCCCCCTGCCCAGTGAGCTGCACGCTGTGTCAGGGACCATGGAGCACGTGTATTCCCTGTTGTTAAGAAAACTCCATGTCCCCAATAGCCACTTGCTTCTTGTTCACTTAATTTAATTTGGTCAACCCCAGTAAGTGAAACTCTGAAGACATACTCCGTCTCTGATTCACTAGAAAGTTGGGAGTATTCTTTCTTTAATTTAGCTAATTCAGTGGCTGTGTATGGTATTTCTCTGGTGGTTATGTGGGGGTCATGAACCTCTTCATTTATATAATTAAATTCTGTTTTGACAAGAGGTCTCAAGTTGGAGCAACAGAGTTCCCCACAATTTTGCATGTGTGCTAATTCTTTCTGAGGGTATATCTGTTTAATGCTGTATGTTTCCTTTCCTCCTGTTTCCTTTGGTGAATCTACAAGTTTTGAATTTTTGCTTCACTCTTCTGCAAGGGAAATCTCAAGCAAATAAATCCGACTTCTTTCCTGTTCTAATTGTTTTTGCAAAGCTTCTACCAAATCTTGCAGGGATTCTATTACTTCTCCCTCTCGATTTCTTTCCTGTTCCAATTGTTTTTGCAGGGATTCTATTTCTGCTCTCTCTTCACTTACCCGTTTAAAATGGGTTTTTATGGCTGCCGAAAGGCAGACCCCCAAAACTGAGCAAAGAATGGTTTTATTTCTGCCCAGTTTATACTTAGCATCATGTTGCAAAGTATATATTCTATCTACAAGGTTTTCACACTTAAACCAGTTATCTTGTGCCCACTCTTCTCTGGCTGGAGAAGGTCTAGCACCATGCTTTGTTAACAAAGCAAAAAGAATATCCTTATCTTTTGTACTAGAATCTTCAGTCTTTTTTTTTTTTTTTTTTTTGTGAAGGGACAAAAACCACTCTCAGGGAGGTATTCTTAAAGTTACACAAAAATTGGCACAGCTAATACTGTGTTTCCCTTCGCTTCCCTGGAATGGGAGAGGAGACCCAGCTGCTTGGGAGGCACTTCTTCACAGAAAAAACCTGTTGTCTCCTCAACTACACCAAGCAGCTCAAAACACATAAAAACACACACACAGTCCCACCTTTTGCACAGTGAGATCGTTTCTGAAATATCCTGATGACAGGGAGTGCTTATTCGCCTGGGTGTATACAGTTTGCGGGAATTTTCCCTCGCCCCCCTTGCTTTCTAACAGCGCTCACCGAAGTGGTGTGCTGGGTGCGGCTGAGACGAGGGTCCTTCCCCTTCTACAAACTATATAAAACCCGCAACTCCACAGTCTATCAAGATCCTGTCCCTGATGCCAATTTAATGCCAGGGTCCACAAACATAAGCGGGGAACCTGATGGTTCATTTTGGAGATCTCAAAGCGCAAAAGACACAACAGGGGACAAACCAGTTTGCTTAAACAAAAAATGCACTTTTATTTAGTGCCCACAATGTGATAGTAGGGAAAGAAAATAGAGAATAGTGAGAAAGATAGAGAAAGAGGGGAAGGGGGATTATAGCTACCACGTGGAGAGTCGGAGGTCCTCAAGACGTAGAGATGCCCATAGACGCGATCTTCTCCAGTGGGGTGATCACAAGGGGTGCACGGGATCCGCAGAGTCTTTATAGGGTGGTCAGGAAGAGGACCAAGGCGAGTGGAACGGAGCCAAAGAGGGCACAGGGCCAAGGCAGGCACCTGCGTCAAAGTTGGGTCCTCAGGAACAAGCGGCAAGCTGTGCCCTTCTAGCACGGTCAGTATAGTCAGCTCAGTCCACTGTAACGAGCTACTATTGTTCTTGCATTCCGTTCTCGTGGAGACGCGTATCAGTCCTCGGCAGGCACCCCACCTCAGCCAGGCCAGGGGCTCTCCCCAGTCTCTTCGGGGGTCTTGGTCTTCAACCATCGGAGACAGTTGTGAGGCATAACACATCCTCGGACAGACTCTGACACCCTCCCCTTGTGTTCTTTCACTGGTCTATGTATTGTACTCCTGCCTTGTGTTCCTCCCCCATGTGACCCTTATTGCTTGGAAACTGTGTCCTCTCCCAAGACCTCCCCCGCTTATAAGCCTCTGCCAGCCCAGGTTCTGCCCCCTTTTTCTGTCCCCGACCCTCCGGGGAATAAACACCTTGGGAAATCACAACGGAGGCCTGTTCCTTATCCCTGCCCATGGACACAACTTCCATCTGTGCCCCGCAGCTGCTTCGTGCTACAGCCACAGCCACACCCTGGATGGCGTCAGCCCTGGGGGGGGCGGCCACTCTTGGGGACGGTGCCGGGAGCAGCTGGGCAGAAGAACTCCGGCCTCGAGTCACACCAGGGTCTCCCAGCACAGCCAGAGCCGCTGGGCCTGGGGTCCCCAAAGCCCTCAGCAAGCCCCATGTCCTTCCCAGGAACCCTCAGCTCCCTCAAACCCAGCATCCCCCACAGCCCCTGCAAGTTCCCCCCATGGCACCGGCCATGACCATGTCCCCACATGTCACTGGCTGTGTCCCACCCTGTCCTCACCCATGGCTGTCTCCCCACCACATTCCCATCCCTGTCATTGTCCCCCATATCTCCGTCCATGCCCCTGTCCTCCCACATCCCCATGAATGGCCACGTCCCCATCCACGTCCATGTGTCCACATGTCACTCTCCATGTCTATGTCCCCCCAAGTCCATGTCCCCTGTCATCCCAACCACGTCTTACTTCAATGTCTTTATTTTTACCCCACTATTGAATATTTTAAAGGCATGAAGAGAAATGAAAAGCAAATCAAGGCCAAAAGAAAAGGATTTCTATGTCTGTGCTGGCTGAGGATCCACATGCTTGGGTGGGAGGGAAGAACCTTTTTTGGAGGGGTTTTCACGCTACTGTCTCCAAAATCTTGGTCTTTGCCCCAGATCATCAATCACCATGTGGCTGCAGAAGATGCCCTTGGCCAACAGGAAAACAAAATAGTGGAATCCCTGAGGTTGGAAAAGATCTCCAAGACCATCCAGTATTCATGGATGCCACCAGAGGAGGGGATTGAACACATAAGATTTTCTGGGTTTGAAAGTCAACAAATCTGCTCTCCCCAAGGAATTCCCAATATCTGTCTGTGTCCTGATGGATGTTCCTGCCCCTGCATTCATCCAGGTGCCCATGGGGAGACAGGAAGATGTGGATCCCCCCCAGCCAGGTGTCTTCCCAACACGGATCACCAGGACCACGGATCACCAGGTGTCTTAGTTTGAAAAGACAGGAGTCTGTAAAGGAAGGCAAAAGCCTCCTGTGAAGTGGGAAAGGTAAACCCCCTCCCTCCCTCCGAATTACCACAATTTCAAAATAAAAAAAAAAACCAGCTCTCAGGCAAAGGTATGGGAATGGGAATAATAGTTATTTACTAGAAAAAACTAAAATAGAAAAAAAGAACAACAAATGTAATTAGTACAAACAAAACTACTGATACAGTCAGAAAACCTGACACCCTGAGGAGTCAGGGTGTTGGTAAAAGTCCAGTTGGATGGTGGCTGTGCCTCCTGCAGTGGCAGATGAAATGCTGCTGAAGCAGAGATCCTGTAGAAGGGTATAGTTCTCTGTGAAGGTTTGGTGATAGAGTAGATGGGCCTGGTCCTCCTCTGGGAATCCAGCAGGGAAGAAGCTGCTTCTCTGGGAATCCAGCGAAGATGGCTGCTCCTCTGGGAATCCAGTGAAGAAAAACTGGGCCGATGGCTTAGACCAAGCTTATTTTATGCAGGTAGGAATGCTTGGTTCTTCCTTCTGGGTGGAGCATCTCACAATGGGATGATGTACCTTATCAGTCATGCAGTGAGTCACTTAATGGCCCATTAGCAGGAGACATCTCCCCGGAGGGAGACATTGTTCTTGGAAGAGATAAGATAACTGCCCCCCACCTCCAACAGATGGCAAATAGAATACATTCTTATCTCACAAATCCAGGACATTATCCACCCCTTTTTCTATTTCCATCTGCATCACAATGAAATCTTACACCCATTTCTCACTTAAGACTAGGTTTCCTTGTGGTACACAACGGGTTTTTCCATCTTTCTGCATTACCCACCAAGTATAACCAGGTTCTTGAGCAAAAACAATCCCACGGATGGGTTTGTTTTTGCCTGAGGTGGGATTAATCCAAACAGTTTTTCCTAAAATACCTTTCATATGTACCACAGGGACTTTATCTCCATTTACTGTGTGCACGGGTTCAGACTGGGCAGGACCAGCTCGATTGATGGACCCTCGGGTGTTGACTATCTAGGTTGCTTTTGCCAGGTTCATTTCCCAGTTTCTAAAAGTTCCACCACTAAGTGCCTTCAGGGTGGTCTTAAGGAGTCCGTTGCACCGTTCAACTTTGCCGGCAGCTGGAGCATGATAGGGAATATGATATATCCATTCGATACCATGTTCTCTGGCCCAGGTGTTGATAAGGCCGTTCTTGAAATGGGTTCCGTTGTCCGACTCTATTCTCTCAGGGGTGCCATGTCTCTACAGGACTTGCTTTTCCAGGCCTAAGATGGTGTTCCGGGCGGTGGCATGAGGCACAGGGTAGGTCTCCAGCCATCCAGTGGTGGCTTTCACCATGGTCAGCACGTAGCGCTTGCCTTGGCGTGTCTGGGGCAGTGTGATGTAGTCTATCTGCCAGGCCTCCCCATACTTGTACTTGGACCACCGTCCACCATACCATAGGGGCTTCACCCGCTTGGCCTGTTTGATGGCAGCACACGTCTCACAGTCATGGATAACCTGAGAAATGCTGTCCATGGTTAGGTCCACTCCTCGGTCTCGTGCCTACTTGTAGGTGGCATCTCTGCCTTGATGACCTGACGCATCATGGGCCCATCGAGCCAGGAACAACTCCCCCTTATGGTGCCAATCTAGGTCTATCTTTGACACCTCTATTTTTGCTGCCTGATCTACTTGCTTGTTGTTTCGGTGCTCCTCATTAGCCCGACTTTTGGGGACATGGGCATCTACATGACGGACTTTCACTGTTAGTTTCTCCACTCGAGAGGCAATGTCTTTCCATATATCAGCAGCCCAGATGGGTTTTCTTCTGCGCTGCCAGTTGGCCTTTCTCCACCTTCCCAGCCACTCCCACAGAGCATTGGCTACCATCCACGAATCGGTGTAAAGGTAGAGCCTTGGCCACTTCTCCCTTTCAGCAATGTCCAGGGCCAGCTGAACAGCCTTGAGCTCAGCGAGTTGGCTCGATCCACCTTCTCCTTCGGTAGCCTGTGCAACTTGTCGTGTGGGGCTCTATACGGCTGCTTTCCACTTTCGGTTTATCCCTACGATGCGACAAGAACCGTCAGTGAAAAGAGCGTAGCATGTTTCCTCTGCTGGTAGTTGGTTATATGGTGGCGCTTCTTCAGCCCTTGTCACTTGTTCCTGTTCCTCATCATCAGTGAGACCGAAGTTTTCACCTTCCGGCCAGTTCGTAATTATCTCCAAAATCCCAGGGCGATTTGGATTTCTAATACGGGCACGCTGGGTGATAAGGGCAATCCATTTGCTCCATGTAGCATCAGTGGCATGGTGGGTAGTGGGAACCTTTCCTTTGAACATCCAGCCCAGCACCGGGAGTCGGGGTGCCAGGAGGAGTTGTGCTTCCGTGCCAATCACCTCCGAGGCGGCTTGAACTCTTTCATAGGCAGCCAAGATTTCTTTCTCTGTTGGGGTGTAGTTGGCTTCGGACTCTCTGTAACCTCGGCTCCAGAATCCCAAGGGTCGGCCTCGAGTCTCACCAGGCACCTTTTGCCAAAGGCTCCAGGACAAGCCATTGTTCCCGGCTGCAGAGTAGAGCACGTTCTTCACCTCTGGTCCCGTCCTGACTGGGCCAAGGGCTACCGCATGAGCAATCTCCTGCTTGATCTGGGTGAAGGCTTGCTGCTGTTCAGGGCCCCAGTGGAAATCGTTCTTCTTGCGGGTAACCAGGTAGAGAGGGCTCACAATCTGGCTATACTCGGGAATGTGCATTCTCCAAAATCCTATGGCACCCAGGAAAGCTTGTGTTTCCTTTTTGCTGGTTGGTGGAGACATCGCTGTGATCTTGTTGATGACCTCAGTGGGAATCTGGCGGCGTCCATCTTGCCATTTCACTCCAAGGAACTGGATCTCTCGGGCAGGTCCTTTGACTTTGCTCTTCTTAATGGCGAAACCGGCTTTCAGGAGAATCTGGATGATTTTTTCTCCTTTCTCAAACACCTCTGCCACTGTGCTCCCCCACACAATGATGTCATCGATGTATTGCAGGTGTTTTGGAGCCTCACCCTTTTCTAGTGCAGTCTGGATCAGTCCATGGCAGATGGTGGGGCTGTGTTTCCACCCCTGGGGCAGTCGGTTCCAGGTGTACTGCACACCTCTCCACGTGAAAGCAAACTGAGGCCTGCATTCTGCTGCCAGAGGAATGGAGAAAAACGCGTTAGCAATGTCAATAGTGGCATACCACTTTGCTGCTTTGGACTCCAGCTCGTACTGGAGTTCCAGCATGTCCGGCACGGCAGCGCTCAGCGGTGGAGTCACTTCATTCAAGCCACGGTAGTCTACAGTCAATCTCCATTCTCTGTCGGATTTGCGCACAGGCCAGATGGGGCTGTTGAAGGGTGAGTGAGTTTTGCTGACCACCCCTTGGCTCTCCAGCTCACGAATCATCCGGTGGATGGGGATCACAGCATCTCGATCTGTCCGATATTGCCGGCGGTGCACTGTCGAGGTCGCAATTGGCACACGTTGCTCTTTCACCCTCAGGAGTCCTACTGCAGACGGGTTCTCTGATAATCCAGGCAAGGTGTTCAACTGCTTAATGTTCTCTGCCTCTACAGCAGCTATTCCAAAAGCCCACCTGAGTCCCTTTGGGTCTTTGTAATAGCCGTTCCGGAGAAAGTCTATGCCTAGAATACATGGAGCGTCTGGGCCGGTCACAATAGAATGTTTCTTCCACTCCTTCCCGGTCAGGCTCACCTCGGCCTCCACCAGGGTCAGTTGCTGAGATCCCCCTGTCACACCAGCAATGGAAACAGTCTCTGCCCCCACCTGTCCCGATGGTATTAAAGTACACTGCGCACCAGTATCAACTAAAGCATCATATTTTTGTGGCTCTGATGTGCCAGGCCATCGGATCCACACTGTCCAGAAGATCCGGTTTTCCCGTGCCTCTCCCTGGCTAGAGACAGGGCACCTCTAACACTGGTTATTATTCCCTTCCTGGGCATACATACTAGAGGTTCCTTCAAGGGGATCTGACACATCATACCCGGCAGCTCGGTCATGGGAGGTCGAGGCTACCTTCACCTTGGTGGAAGTTCCTCGGTTAGAGTTTCCCTCTTTGAGCTGACGCACCCGTGCTGCCAGGACAGAAGTGGGTTTCCCATCCCACCTACCCATGTCTTCCCCATGGTCACGCAGGAAGAACCACAAATTGGCCCTTGGGGTGTACTCTCTGTCTCTAGCTGGGGAATGTTGGGCACTGAATTTGGGGCCTGTAACTCGCACAGGGGCTGCATTAACTTTCTTCATCTCCTCCCTCATCTCCCTCATCTCCTCTTTGAACTCCTTAATCACAGCTGAGATATGAGCCTGCATTGGGCCATTGATCATGCTCTCATAATTCCTCAGCTTGTTGGCAACAGAACCCACGGTCTCTCGGTTAGTATCTGCATCAATTGTTGCAATAAAAGTGGTGTATTGAGATGGCCCAAGGTTTGCTAGGCTCCACAGCATTTGCCCTGTGCACCTGACTTTGTCGGGGTCATTGTCATGCTGTCCATCCCTCCCGAAGAGTACCTCCAATATTGCTACTTCCCTCAGCTGTTGGATCCCTTCCTCAAGGGTCTTCCAGCGCATCCTATGGTGGTGCTCCTGCATTCTTTCCCTGTGGACAAACCTCTCTCTGACACTCATTAAAAGCCGCTCCCAGAGAGAAAGAGACCCTGGCTCCCTTACAAAAATCTGATTCATACTTGAGTCCTGGGTCAAGGGTCCCAAGTTCCTTGCCTCACCACCATCCAGCTGCACGCCTGTACCCATAAGATCCCAGACCCGGAGTAACCAGGTAGTATAAGCCTCACGTCCCCGTCGCACAATGTCTTTGTGCAGGTTACGGAGACTTTCGTACCTCAGGGACTCGGTGATGATTGCAACCTCTGGCTCCCCTGTGGGTTGTGAGGTTCCTCCATTCCTATCCTTATCTGAGTGCTCAGCTTTCATCTTAGACCTCCTTGTTTCTACCGGGGCAACTGCTGCTGGCTGTGACTGCCTTTGTGGTTCGGCTGGACCCTGGACAGTTGTAACACCTGTGGGTTCCACTGCTGTACTATTTGGCTGTCCCTCTTGAAGGCAAAGTGAGGGTTTCTCAATAGCTGGGGAAATGCACTCCTTCAGCATCTGACTCATCTCACGTATCTCCTTAACCAGAACCCCCACCCAATCTGGGTGGTTCATTTCTGAGACAGACTGTGGGGCAGGGTCAGGCTCTGGAACAGCAGCATCTCTAGTCTCTGGGGCAGGTGTCAGGGTAGTTGTCCATGTTAATCTTCCCTTATCTCTGAGTGCTAAATATAACAGGCATATCAACAACACCACCCATTGTATGACATCATTAGCATTCAGAGTGGATTTTAACTCTTCAAAAACTGGTGGAGCAGACTCAAAAAGATGGTTAAAAGGTTGGGAGAAAATCTCCCTTGGTGTCATTTCTTCACAATAGGTACCATTATTAAGGTAACCCCAAAAACACACAGTTAGTGTATGATAGCTCTGAATCTATGTACCTGCCTTCCAGAGGAAGTTAAAGATCCATGAATTCCTCACTTTATTAACCCATAAGCCAAACTGGATAACAGCCACAGTAGCCTTAGTTATAGGACCCATATCTAGATAAGGGCCTGCAAATGGGAGAAATACAGCCACGATCACGTGCCACCCAAACCAAGGTAAGCTAGACCACATGGTGACACTTAAAGATGTTTTTATATCAGTACACACAATTAGATTACTTAAGAACTATTATTCTCTTTTTCCTTTCAATGCCCTTGAGCCCCACGTTGGGCACCAAGATCTGTCTTAGTTTGAAAAGACAGGAGTCTGTAAAGGAAGGCAAAAGCCTCCTGTGAAGTGGGAAAGGTAAACCCCCTCCCTCCCTCCCTCCGAATTACCACAATTTCAAAATAAAAAAAACAGCTCTTAGGCAAAGGTATGGGAATGGGAATAATAGTTATTTACTAGAAAAAACTAAAATAGAAAAAAAAGAACAACAAATGTAATTAGTACAAACAAAACTACTGATACAGTCAGAAAACCTGACACCCTGAGGAGTCAGGGTGTTGGTAAAAGTCCAGTTGGATGGTGGCTGTGCCTCCTGCAGTGGCAGATGAAATGCTGCTGAAGCAGAGATCCTGTAGAAGGGTATAGTTCTCTGTGAAGGTCTGGTGATAGAGTAGATGGGCCTGGTCCTCCTCTGGGAATCTAGCAGGGAAGAAGCTGCTTCTCTGGGAATCCAGCGAAGATGGCTGCTCCTCTGGGAATCCAGTGAAGAAAAACTGGGGCCGATGGCTTAGACCAAGCTTATTTTATGCAGGTAGGAATGCTTGGTTCCTCCTTCTGGGTGGAGCATCTCACAATGGGATGATGTACCTTATCAGTCATGCAGTGAGTCACTTAATGGCCCATTAGCAGGAGACATCTCCCCGGAGGGAGACATTGTTCTTGGAAGAGATAAGATAACTGCCCCCCACCTCCAACAGATGGCAAATAGAATACATTCTTATCTCACAAATCCAGGACACATATCCCAAAGCAGCAGCATTCCCTACTGGTGACATTAGCATCCATAAAATTAACATTAACCACAAGATGTGCACGAGCATGAGCATAGTTACTGATATCATTTGAAACAGTTACAGACGTTTTATCCTCAGCTTTGTTGGTCCCACAGCTTGCACAGCCCACGACTGAACTCCTCAAAGGACCTTCTTCACTCGAGTCTAGTGTATCCAGGGTTCCACTCCAGCCACTTTGACTGCTGTGAAGGTGGTTAGCAGTACCTGATGAGGGCCAGTCCACCTCTCTTTCAATGGTTCTTCCTTCCAGGCTCTGGTGTACACCTCATCTCCTGGTTTGATATCGTGGACTGGATTCTCGAGAGTCAGTGGCCTATTCCACACCAGGACACTTCGGAGCCGAGCTAAAGCTCTCCCGAGAGACAGAACATAATTATACACATCATGATATGTACATTTGGATTAGGGTTAGGAGATTCCTATGGTGTGTGGAAGTCCCAAGATATTCCCAATAATATACTTACTTCCTGTACCACTGTAGCTACGAAATGTGGACCTCTGTCTGATGATATCCCTAGAGGCACCCCAAACCTGGGAATAATCTCCTGCAGCAACAACTTAACTGTTGTCTTCGCTTGACTGGTGCGACAGGGAAGGGCTTCTGGCCATCCAGAAAAGGTGTCAACCCCTACTAACAGGTACTTGTATCCCTGAGCTCTGGGTAGTTCTGCAAAATCTACCTGCCAATAATTTCCTGGTTCTGTTCCTATCTGAAATTTCCCTAACTGTGCCTGTTGTCTAGCCACTGGATTGTTCTTTAAGCAGGTCTCACATTTTAACATTATTGATTTTGCCATTGTTTGCATCTGTGAAGAGATCAGGTGTCATTTTACCAACGCTACCAATACCTCTGCACCCCAGTGACACTCATTATGTTTTATTTGTAAAATTTTTCTCATTACCAAGGGAGGTACCACTATTTGCCCTTGTGCAGTTACATACCATCTTTCTGGGTTCTTCTGTGCTTCCAGCAGACATGCTAACCTGTCGTCTTCCACCATGTACTTTGGCTGTGTTTAGTGCATATCTGGTGTGTCTGATTCCATTTTCCATGAAGCTGCTTCCATCTGTGAAGAGTTCCCATTCTGGTTGCTCCAGAGGGACATATTTCAGGTCTGCCCTTGCTGCATAGGTGTGCTCGATTATCTCCACACAGTCATGTTCTAGTGGACCTTCCTCAGCTGTGGTACCTAGAAATGAGGCTGGATTCAAAAGGTTAGTTGTTTTCAGAGTCACGTCATCCTGCTCAGTCAGGGTTACCTGGAATTTCATCATCCTTGGAGAGAACCAGTGGCCTCCCTTTTGCTCCAAAACCGTGGTCACCATATGTGGCACAAAGATATGTATGTGTCTTCCCATCATGAGCTTCCTGGCCTCTTGTATCAGCAGCACAGTAGCTGCCACTGCCCGCAGACATGAAGGCCATCCAGCACTTACATTGTCAAGTTGTTTGGAAAAGTAACTCACCGGCCTTTTCCAGCTTCCCAATCGTTGGGTCAGGACTCCCAGTGCCAGTCGCTGCCTTTCATGTACGTACAGCTGAAAGTCTTTGGACAGATCAGGTAACCCTAGAGCAGGAGCAGTCGTCAGTGCTACCTTCAATGTCTGGAAGGCCTCTCTCTGTGGTTTCCCCCAGGTGAACGGCTGCATCTTCTGGACCTCATTACAAGGGTTCCACAATCAGTCCATAGTCCATGATCCACAGACGACACCACCCAGCCATCCCAAGGAAGATCTGCAGCTCATGTAGATTCTGGGGTTCTGGAATGGCACAAATAGCTTGGATATGATTAGTACCTAGTTTTCTTTGCCCTTTTGAGATTTTGCATCCCAGATATATCACAGGCTGTTGGGCAATTTGTGCTTTTTCTCTGGACACCTTATATCCTCCCATTCCCAATGAATTTAAAATCTCAATTGTTACCTTTATGCAGGTTGCTTCTTCCTCAGTTGCAATCAAAATATCATCTACATACTGAAGTATTAGGTATTGGTCTCTTGGCACCTGTCCTTTAGTCCAGATTTCCAGTTCCTTTGCCAATTGGCTCCCAAATAAGGTGGGGGAGTTCTTGTATTTCATCAGTAATTGAGCCCAGGTGAGCTGGGTCTTCCTTCCACTTTCTGGATGTTCTCACTCAAAGGCAAATAGTTTCCTGATATCTTGGTCAAGGGGTATGCAGAAAAAGGCATCTTTTAAATCAATTACAGTAAACCACTTGTATATCTCTTTTACAGATGCTGGCAATGTATAAGGATTGGCAACTACTGGATGAATGTCTTTGGTTATCTCATTTATGCCCCTTAAATCCTGTATGAGTCTATACTCACCATTAGGTTTCTTTACCAGGAATACTGGAGTATTGCATTCTGATTCACATTCTTCTAGGATTTGGTAGTTTAGGAATTTATCAATGGTCTTTGCTATTCCCTGTCGTGTTTCTGTCCTGATAGGATACTGTTTAATTCATACGGCACTTGCGCCTTCCTTCAATTCTACATGTACTGGCTGTGCCAATTTAGATTTCCCTGGTAGATCCGTTTCCCACACAGAGGGAATCACTGCTTCCTCTACTTCCTTAGGAATATTAGGAGTTGGTTTTTCTTTTATCATTAAAATCTTTCCTGCTTTAGACTCAGGAATCCTCATTACAAGTTCACCATTCTCAAAAGTAATCACTGCCTCTAGAGCTGCCAGAAAATCACGCCCTAAGAACAGAGCATTTCACGCAGACATATATAAAAATTCACATGTTGAAACTTGATTCCTAAAGCTCCAATCTAGAGGTTGCAAGAATGGGCGTACTTCTTCCTTCTCTGTGGCTCCAATAACTACAGCCAACTTACCCCAATTTGCCCTTCTATATAGTTCAATACAGAATGTGCAGCCTCCGTGCCTGTAAGAAAGGTAACTTCCTTCCCTTTTAAGCACAGAGTGACCATCGGTTCCTTCGATCCGAGTTCTCCTCCATACAAGACCATAATCCTGGGTGCATTGTCTATCTGAGGCTCACTAGTCAGGCTAAACTGGTTTGGGCACTCTCGCTTCCAATGTCCTTCTAATTTATTTATTCTTAATCCTCTGTGGGGGTGCTGGAATTGTTTTATAGGTTTTTAGTTATAAGTTTGGTATGGCTTGGACTTTGGCCCCAGCTAGGTAAAGCTCCTGTCCTGGAATGTTCTTATCAGAAGTTGATAAGAGTTTCCAAGACAACCTAAGTCTCTGCCAGGAGACTGGCCTTCCCATTGTCTTTTCCCCCATCCCAATGTATCTTCTCCCCCCTCCTGTCCATCAATCTCCCAGGCCCGAGACCTCCTGAGAGGTGTCAGACAGTGGTTGGTGGATCCCCCAGAGACCCCACCCCAATTTACCTGATTTGTTGATGTTTGTGTATTGAGTTGGCATTAGCCATCTTGCTTTGTTTCATTGGTTTACAATTTGTACCCACCCCTGAGACTTCTCTTAAACAAAAACCCCTTGCAGACCAGGACCTGGGTCACTCTCCTGAGGCACAGGCCTGGGACCAGGGACTGCCCCTGTGATCCCCAAATAAAACCTTTGTTTCCTCGAGCCTCGAGAGTGTCCCCTCTTTCGAACCACGGCCATGACAGCGAAGGTAAAGGTGCTGCAGAGCCAAAGACCCACACAAAGGTCCTGTTGAGGTGTATCAGAGCTAGCAGGGTGGTCCAGCTGAACGCTGGGCTGGCCAGAGAGACAGATACGCGAAGCAACAGATTGGCGCGCCAACTGCAGGGCCTGCAGACGCCTTTCGACCCGCTGTGCTGTGGGGGCTGACACGGAGGCCTGAGGAAGACTCGGACCCTGTGACCCAGAGACCTTCTGCGAGTACGTCGCTTTGTCGTGTCCCGAGGCTTTCGGCGCTCTGCGCACCACTGGGGTTGCTCAAAAAGCGCCCCTGGTGGATGAAGGGAACAGCTTCTGCCCAGAGGAGTCCCCTTCGGCTTGTGGTTGCCCCAGCAACGTCTCCAGTGTCCCAGGGCTGGGTGAGTATTTTCCTCGAAGGAAGGGGAAGATACCCACCACAGAGGCTTGGAAAAGCCTCAGGGATCTAGGTTGCGCAACCCCTGGGAGGGAAGGAGGGGGGACCCTGGGTCCGCCCCGAGCAGAGGCCCTTTCCCCCCAGGAAGGGAAGCCCGCAGGGAATTTGGGGTGGGTTTTGCTGGGAAGGGGTGGTGGAAAAAGTAACAGCTAGTCGGAATGGGAAACGGACTAAACACCACCCAGAAAGAGGTTTTTAAAAGTTTAATTGGAGTTTTAGTTGTCACCAAAGTTAAATACTCAAGAAAGGAACTGAAAAAATTTATTAGGTATTTGTTTTTGCACTTTCCGAATGTTAATTTGGACCAAGTAAACAGCATTTGGTTTTGGGAAAATGCTTCTAAAAAGTTAGAACAGTTAGCGAAGTCAGGAGATGTCCTAGCTTCAAAATTTGCATTTTGGCCCTGGCAGATAAAAGCCGCTTTAAAAGAGATTGGAGGAATGCAAGAAAACAAAGTTGCATCCTCTCAAAGCATTCCCTCAGCCCCTTCCCCCCCTTCCCCCTCCCCCTGCTTCCCCCAAGTCCCCCCTGTCCCGTCCCTCTGCATCCCCCAAGTCCCCCAAATCCCCCAAGTCTCCCCTTTTTCCCCCCTCCAAGTTTCCCAAGCCCCCCAAGTCCCCCAAAACCCCAAAACCCCGCCCAGGGATTCTGAAAAGTGCTCCGACCCCCCAGGGGTCCCCCTGTCTGGGCGCTTTAAGAATTCCGGGATCCCCTCCCCCCTGCAGCCACGGCCGGGCTGCTCGGGGTTCCTGGGGCAGTCTGGCTGGCCAGGACGCCCAACCCTGCCCCGTTACCCCCCTGATTTCCCCAGCCAACAAACCCAGAGTCCGTTTCTCATTTGCCGAGGAAGACCACCAGCCCCCAACACCCCCTGTTGGGACTGGTGGCGAAAACGGCTGTGGGAACCCCCAAAAGGGAGACGCTGAGGCCCCCCCCTCTTCAGAGAACAAAGAAAAGTGCCCCGATAATGGTGGCGGCCACGAGGAGCAGCCATGGTCTCTTTGTTCGCTTCCCCTCCCACCTTCTTGCTCCCAGAATCCCTTTCCCCCCCCTCCCACCGGCCCTCCCCCGTACCCACCTCTCCTTTCCTCTCAAGGCTTGCCCCCGCCCCTTCCCCCACCCCCACAGAGTCAGGGGTGGGGTGTGCCCGCATCTTACTATGCAGGCGCCGCCCCAACTCCGCCCCAAACCTCCCTCCTGCCGTCCCTGTCCCTGCCCCCGGAGTGGGGTGTTCCTGCTCCATGCCAGGCCGGCACCGCCCCTCACCCCACCACCGCACTGGCCCCGCTCCTGGAACTGGGAGGAAACCACGGCGCAGTCCGAACAGCGTGGGGCTGCCCCTCGCCGCCGCCTCTCCCGGCCCCGGCTCCGCCAGCGCCGTTCCCGCCGGAGCTCGCTCCCTCCCCCGCCACGTGCCGCGGCTGCCACGTTTCTCGCTTTGCCGGAGCCGTGGCGGGACGGAGCGGACCGCGCGGTCCCGGCAGGGATGCCGTGGGGCCCCTTCCCCGCCCCCCACGGCGCGAGCAAGGCATCGCCCCTGCCCCAGCCCGCCCTCCTGCAGCCCCCGCGCGGCACGGACGGAGCTTCTTTTCCTCCCCCACTGCCGTGCGGCGCTGCTCCAACCCTGGCACCGCCCTCCCGCCTGCCGCTGCCGCTGCCGACAGGAGCATGGAGCCTGCAGCCCCCTTCCACCACAGGTGCTGCTGCCCCCCCACTCCTGCCCTACTCCCCACCCGGTGACACGGTTTTCCCAACTGCACCCCCAGCATACAGCTGGAGCCCCGAGACATGCTGCAAAGCTGCAACTGCCACAGAACCCGCAGCTGATGCTGCGACTGGGGACCCAGAGGGAGGGAGTCAGAAGCCAGGGGGTGTGAACCCAGGTGGAGTGCCCACAGTTACTCCAGTGACATACCGCCGGAGTCAGGGCCAGGGAACAACTGTTGCCACCTGGAGAGTGTTGTCACAGACGCTTGTTAAAGACCTCATGAAAGCCTTGAAGGAGTATGGGCGAGATAGCCCATACTTCGAAGGCATGTTGTTTTCTTCCTTTGGTGGAATCACAGTTGTCCCATTTGACTTAAAGCAGATTTTCAAATGCCTCTCAAGCAAAATGGAGTTTGAGCTTTGGGAGGTCACTTGGAGAAAACTGCTGAAAGCTGCACTGCCAAGCTTGCTGGAAGATCCAACCACAGCAACTGACAATGCAGGCGACCCAATTACCCTAAACCACTTGTTGGGTGAAGGTGATTGGAAAACAGCCACAGACCAGGCCACTAACATTCCCAAAAATGTCCTTGAGTTTATAGCTAATCAAGCTTGCAAAGCCTTTTTAAAAATGCAACCATATGGCCCCTCACAATGTTACCTAGAAATTTTTCAGGAACCTCAAGAACCCTATGTCAAGTTTGTGGAGCGACTTGCATCAGCAGTTGAACAGCAGTTGGTTGGAGAAGAGGGACAGAAACAAGTGATACAGCAGTTAGCATTCTCTCATGCGAACGAGGAATGTACTGCTGCCATAAATCTCATACCCAGAGAACCAGGCTCGACACCTCCTCTCAAGGAGATGCTGCAAGCTGTGAGCGCCATCGTCCCACACTGCAGAAAACCAGCCCTGAAAGAGGGGAAATCGCGCCCAAAAATCACCGCTGCTGCCGTGGAAACACCAGAGCCACACAGGAAGAACACTGCTGCACGAGCTAACTGCCCGTGTTTTCTTTGTGGAAAAAACGGTCACTGGATCAACCAGTGTCCACTGAAGGGACGATTTGACAATTTTTTTAAAACAAGAAAGGGAAAATGAGGGGAGAGAGAACAAAAAGAACACCAGCGTGCCAAAAAACTGATTAGGGAGCGCAGGACTGCCCAGCGTGACGATCGCAATCGGGCAGTCCAAATAACCCAAAAAGAAAAAAGGTCACCTAAATCAGATTTATCTCTGTCATCACAGGATCTGACAAAACAAGGGAAACCGAGGCACATAATATTGCCTGAGCCAACAGGATCCTTGACAACAATGGACAGGTATGAGCCCTTTAGGCTCCAGTTGGTGGAGCCTCTTCACCTGCGGGACAGTCAGTGGCAAACAGCCATGGTCTCAAAGGAATCTGGCACATGGCACATGGTGGAGACAAAATTTGTTGTCATCGGAGACTGTAAGTTCACCCCTTCAGACATAATGATTGCCCCTGGGACAATCACAACTGACCCAGAGCGATTTGTTGTGTGGCTCCGCAGTGAAAACCCACCCACCTTTCTACCAAAGGGGCAAATTATTGCCCAGGCCATCCCAGCAGTGCAAGGGCTTGCAGTAAAAGCAAGGCCAGAGGACAGTGCCACAGAAAGTGGCAAAGGAGAAAGCAACGAAAACACCACTGTCGCTGTGGTAAAAAAGATAGACTCAGACAGGCCAAAATATTACTGTAAGCTTTCCGTGGGTGGGGAATCCAAACTCCTTAAAGGAGCTTGGGACACAGCCGCTGATGTGATGGTCGTCCCAGAAAGGATGTGGCCATCACATTGGGAGCTGCAGGACATTGTCAAACACATAAACGGTATTGGAGGTTTGCAATTGGCCAAAGAGTCAAAAAAAGCAGTGACAATTGAAGGGCCAAAAGGGCAATTGGCCACTCTACGCCCTTTCGTTTTGGATTTTGACGAACCTCTGTGGGGAAGAGATTTGATGTCCCAATGGGGGGTCACAATTAACATTCCTGACCCTCCAAAGGTTTTTTGGGCAGTGGTCACTGAGGAGCACCCTATACAGAAACTGAATTGGCTGTCAGATGAACCAGTCTGGATAGAGCAGTGGCCACTTTCTAAACAAAAGTTAAAGGCACTCAATGAGATTGTGGAAGAACAGCTGAAAAAGGGCCACATTAAAGAGATCACTTCACCGTGGAACTCTCCAGTGTTTGTCATTCAGAAAGCAGATAAGAACAGGTGGAGGCTCCTACACGACCTCCGCAAAATTAATGAGGTAATTGAGGACATGGGATCCCTGCAACCAGGGATGCTCACCCCAATCATGCTCTCTGAAAACTGGAGTTTGACTGTCATTGATATAAAAGACTGTTTTTTCCACATTCCTCTCCACCCTGATGATGCCCCACGCTTTGCCTTTTCGGTGCCCACCTTGAACCGAGAGGCTCCACGAAAGAGGTATCAGTGGAAAGTTCTTCCTCAGGGTTTGAAAAATTCACCTGTAATCTGTCAAAGGTATGTTGCTTCCCTGCTCGCACCTGTGCGTGCAGCGGTGCCCCAAGTAATAATCCATCATTACATCGACTACGTGTTGATTTCCGCACCAACAGACGACCTGTTGGCACATGCCCTTGACCTCACAGTGGCTGCACTGGTTGATGCAGGTTTTGAACTGCAGGAATCCAAAATTCAAAAGATGCCACCCTGGAAATACCTAGGCCTGGAAATTGGAAAGAGGACCATTGTTCCTCAAAAATTTGAAATCAAGACCCAAATTCAGACCCTTGCAGATGTCCATCAGCTGTGTGGAGCTTTGAACTGGGAGAGACCTTGGCTGGGTCTTTCTACCGAAGACCTGGGCCCCCTTTTCGATTTGTTAAAAGGCGGAGTTGAACTGAGTTCACCCAGGACCCTCACCCCAGAGGCAAAGATTGCACTTGAGAACATTCAACACGCATTGTCCACCAGACAGGCCAACAGATGTAAACCTGACCTGCCTTTTCGTTTCATCATCTTAGGAAAGCTGCCGCATCTCCATGGGATGATTTTCCAATGGAACAGCAAAACCCTCCAAAAATCAAGGAAGGTCCAAGGCAAAGAAGATCCTCTCTCTATTATAGAGTGGGTCTTTCTGAGCCACCACAGGACTAAAAGGATGACAAAGCCACAAGAACTGATGGCTGACCTGATTCGGAAAGCCAGAGTTCGCCTTCGGGAACTGGCTGGTTGTGACTTTGAGTGCATTCACATGCCAATCAAATTAAAATCGGGTCAAATTACAAAAGCAATGTTACAGCATCTGCTTCAAGAGAACGAAGCACTGCAGTTTGCCCTAGATAACTACCCTGGCCAAATTTCTATTCATCGGCCTGCCCACAAAATTTTCAATTCGGATGCCCAATTTCAATTAGAGTTAAAAAGTGTCTAAAGCAAGGAGCCTCTTAATGCTCTAACCGTCTTCACTGACGTGTCCGGAAAGTCCCACAAATCAGTTATGACTTGGCGGGACCCTCTCACTCAGAGGTGGGAATCAGACGTTGTTGAGGTGGAAGGATCACCTCAAGTCGCTGAGTTGGCCGCAGTCGTTAGAGCATTTGAGACAGTCTCTGGACCTTTCAATTTGGTAACAGATTCGAGTTATGTTGCAGGGATAGTTTCTAGAGCAGAACATTCTGTGCTGCAGGAGGTTTCCAACGTCACTCTGTTTCAGTTGCTTTCTAAGCTGGTCAAACTGATTTCCCACAGGAAGCAACCATTTTATGTGATGCACACCAGATCACACACAGAGCTCCCAGGGTTCATAGCAGAGGGAAACAGGAGAGCCGATGCTCTCGCTGCCCCTGTGGAGGTGACCCCGCTGCCAAACCGTTTTGAGCAAGCCAGAATCAGCCATCAGCTTCACCATCAAAACGCACCAGGTCTGGTCCGGCAGTTTAACTTCACCCGTGACCAGGCCAAAGCGATTGTGACTGGCTGTCCACAATGTCACAGATGTGCCATCCCATCCATGCCCACAGGAGTGAATCCCCGTGGTTTGTCCAGTTGTGAAGTGTGGCAGACAGACGTCACGCACTTTGCCCCCTTTGGGAGGCAGAAATACGTGCACGTCTCTGTGGACACATTCTCAGGAGCTGTTTTCGCTTCTGCCCACACAGGGGAGAAGGCTGGGGATGCTATCAAGCATCTCATCCAGGCTTTCTCTGTCCTGGGCATCCCAAGGTCCCTGAAAACAGATAATGGTCCAGCGTACAAATCCAAGGAATTCTGCAGCTTCCTGCAGCAATGGGGAGTGGAACACAAAACCGGTATCCCACACTCCCCGACAGGTCAGGCGATTGTGGAAAGGACTCATCAGAACCTGAAAAGAGTCCTCAGCCAGCAGCAACCGATCCTCAAAATTGAACCACCATCTGTAAGACTAGCTCGTGCTGTGTTCATTTTGAATTTTCTTAACTGTTCCTTTGAGACCATGAACTCGCCAGTGACAAGGCACTTCCGTGGGAGCTCACAGTTAGAGCCCCGTGAAAGGCCAAAAGTCCTTGTCAAAGATCCAGAAACTTTGAGGATACAGGGTCCTCACAATTTGGTCACCTGGGGGCACGGGTACGCTTGTGTCTCCACTCCCACCGGCTTGAGGTGGGTCCCCTCCCGAAGTGTGAGACCCTATGTCCCCAAGACTTCAGAAACAAAAGTACCCCAGGTCACTGTGGCCTCCTGGAGAAGGAGGGAAAAGGAGGAATAGGAAGCGGGCCCAGAGGCAAGTCCTCCTCACCCAATTACTCTTCCCTCCTGGGTTTTCTGGCATGAAGAGGAAGCAGAAGAACTGTTTCCTCCAGCTGAATGTTTTCAGTGGTTGTTTAACTGACCCCTTTTTTTCTGAGTTCTATCATCCAAGGCTGAGAACGTCAAAAAAATCAATCCAACAGCTGCGAGGAATGGTCGATTCCATCAAGCAAGAAACAGGGAACTGGTTTGACAACCTCTTTAAAGGTGTTGGACCCTCTAACATTGCCAACTCGTGGGTCAAAACCGGACTGCTAGTTCTGTTCATCATTTTAATTGTAGCCATTGCTTCTGGTTTGGTCAAAAGTCTGATCATGAATGCAATTTTCCCCACTACTACCCCCTCGGTGCATTCCGTGGCACCTGCCATCAAATTCCCACCAGACTCTGCCTCAGCAGCGAGTGCGATTCAGAAATCTATACTCCAGAACAGTAACACAAATAAAAGAAAAAGGGGGAGGTGTGCGGGGTGCTGGAATTGTTTTATAGGTTTTTAGTTATAAGTTTGGTATGGCTTGGACTTTGGCCCCAGCTAGGTAAAGCTCCTGTCCTGGAATGTTCTTATCAGAAGTTGATAAGAGTTTCCAAGACAACCTAAGTCTCTGCCAGGAGACTGGCCTTCCCATTGTCTTTTCCCCCATCCCAATGTATCTTCTCCCCCCTCCTGTCCATCAATCTCCCAGGCCCGAGACCTCCTGAGAGGTGTCGGACAGTGGTTGGTGGATCCCCCAGAGACCCCACCCCAATTTACCTGATTTGTTGATGTTTGTGTATTGCAGTTGGCATTAGCCACCTTGCTTTGTTTCATTGGTTTACAATTTGTACCCACCCCTGAGACTTCTCTTAAACAAAAACCCCCTGCAGACCAGGACCTGGGTCACTCTCCTGAGGCACAGGCCTGGGACCAGGGACTGCCCCTGTGATCCCCAAATAAAACCTTTGTTTCCTCGAGCCTCGAGAGTGTCCCCTCTTTCGAACCACGGCCATGACAGCGAAGGTAAAGGTGCTGCGGAGCCAAGACCCACGCAAAGGTCCTGTTGAGGTGTATCAGAGCTAGCAGGGTGGTCCAGCCGAACGCTGGGCTGGCCAGAGAGACAGATACGCGAAGCAACAATCCTCCACAGCCTCTGCCAAAACCACCTCTATTACCACCCTGACCGGTTCTGCCACCATGTCCTTGCACTTGTATGACTGCCAAAAGACTCTGCCCTTGTTTCTTAGCAACCTCTTTGTCTCAGTTGTTGAACACTTTCCAAGCCACCTCTAAAAGCTTGTCCAAACTTCTTAACTTTTTGCCTTCCAGTTTCTGTAACTTTTTCCTAATGTCCTCCTGTGATTGGCCTAGAAAAATAAAGGTGAGCTGAACCTTTGCTTGCTCACTGTCTATCTGAAGATCAGTATATTTCCTGGCTGCATCTGAGCTATCCTCTTCACTATCACTGCTTTCCGTTCTGTCCCTTCTGCATCTCCCTCCCCTTCATCCCCACCCCACAGTCAAATCCTGATAGTTGTCAGGGATAGAAGCAGTGGGTGACTCTGGCAGAGGAGGACTGGGGGGTAGAGGGGACAGGAGCCAATGACATAGGCCTAGGTGGGATAGGAGGGTCAGTAGAGGGATAAATCTTTGAGCAAGCGTCAGCAGGGGAGGGGGATAGCCAGGAGAAGCATTTTGGATAGGCGTAAGCAGGGGAGAGGAAACAGAATCAGGTGGGGTGAGAGTAAGTGGAGTGGAACTTAATGCTGAGGGAGCGTTGGTAGGGGCAGTGGGTCCTATTAGTAAATCGGCTTCCAAATCACCTCCCCCTCCTTTTCCCAAAGCCAGGTGCTCTACACAACACTTATCTTGGATGCAGACCAGACACTGATTGTTTTCAGGTATTTTAACAATCATTAACCCACACTCAGCCAGCCACTCTGGCTTTTCCTGTAAATAGAAAAGAAACAAACCAACATACAACACTTCTAAAACATCAATAACTGTGAGATCATGTCAGATTGCAAAGACCCATTTTCCGGCTACGTTTTCCCATTCTGCAAGGCATATTCTGACCACCGAGTGTTACAATAATCAATCAACTTAGTTTTACATAACTCTTGCCCAAAATTACCATTTCCAATGTGCTAATAAGCACCCCAAAGGAGAAGTGCACGGAATGGGGGCATTGCTGCCCAAAACCCTTTTTAACCCTTTTAGCTTCTCCATATTACAACTACATAACACCACCAATGCTGAACCTGCAACGCTTTCGCAATTGACTGACGGACGGCTGCCTGGGCAATACCAGGAATTCCTTATCCCAACCATGAGCAGCTTTTGCTACGTCTTACAGGCAGGCACCCAGACCAAACCAAATAATAAAGCACCTTACCTTTTCCCAGGGGACGTTGTGAGTGGCGGGGGGTCCCGGGCTCCCCGAGAATCCCTCGGTGCCGGCTGGAGCGTGGTCGGGTCGGGGGGGCCTCGGCAGCGCTCACAAGGTCCCATCTGGGTCACCAAAATGTTACCATAGGAAAGAACTCACAGTCATGGAATGACTGCCTGCAGTGCTTTATTGAGAGCTCTGGGAATTGGGAGAGGGACCCAAATCCAACTCCGCAGAAATGGAAAAATAACACGGTTTTTATACTTTTCTTGTTACATAAGGATACATGTTAATCATTAAACCCCATTGTTCCATTCATTCTACCCAAGCCTAAACATGTAACAATGATTCTCATGATTCTTGCTTAAGATTCTGGTTTAAGAGAATAATCATATTTAGTTATTAAACTAATGCTACAATTAACAATAATGTCATTTATTGTACTGATGATTATACAGGTACAGATCCACCTGACCTAACTTTATTCTCAAGGCCTACGTACTTTACTAAGAATCACCATCATCCCCCCTTCTCTCCCATTACCTGGGGAAAGTTATACTTGATTTGGTTAAAACAATAGCATGGAATAACATCCTGGCTGCAGTGAAGCCAATGTCCCCTTCTCGGGCCCTGCTACCTCAGAAATCATTTTAAGCCTATACTATCACCAGGATGATCCAAACCACTCCCAGTCTCCCCCAGTATAGCCCAGTTGTCCCCAGTTCTGCTCCCAGTAGCCCTCAGTGTGGTCCCAGTATATCCCGGTATGATCCCTGGTGCCCCAGTTCTGCTCCCAGTGGGTTCTGCTCCCAGCCTGTCCCAGCCTGTCCCAGTCCATCCCAGCCTGTCCCGGTCCACCCCAGCCTGTCCCAGTCCATCCCAGTCTGTCCCAGTCCATCCCAGCCTATCCCAGTCCATCCCAGCCTGTCCCAGTCCATCCCAGTCCATCCCAGCCTGTCCCAGTCCATCCCAGTCCATCCCAGTCTATCCCAGTCCATCCCAGTCTGTCCCAGTCCATCCCAGTCCATCCCAGTCCATCCCAGTCCATCCCAGTCTGTCCCAGTCCCTTCCCGGCAGCCGCCGCAGTTTCCCGGATCCGCCCCCCCCGCCCCATTCCCGGGCACTGGGACCCCCCTGCGTGTCCTTCCCCTGCTCCGGGACCCCCCTGCACCCCCTTATCCCCCCCGACACCCCCCTGCACCCCCTTTCCCGGGGCTCCTCCTCTCCCAGCCCTGGATCCCCTGTTTCTGTCCCCCCGGGGACCCCCAGGCCCCCATTCCCGGCCAGCCCGGGGTTCCTCACCCCCAGGCCTCCCTTTCCTGGGAAACCCGAGCTGGGCACGGGGCTCTGCAGCCGCTCTGGGGTTTTTGTGAAAAACGCGGTTCACTTTCTGTTAAAATTTTAATAGTTTATTCATAATAAAAATCAGACAATAAGAGACATAAAAAGCAAAAGTTCACAGAGGCCCGGGTGCCTGGCATTCCACCAAAGGGCACACCTGGATAACAAAGGCTCATCCCTGAAAAGCAACAGCCTGTTGCATATTCATAAATCCCATCCATGATTCAAACATTCCTTTCCACTTTGGGTGTTTCTGCTTCATTTCAGCTCCCCCCCCCCATCATTCCATCCTGCAAATCAATCCTCCTGTGGCTCCACCAAGCCTCAAACTCCCCAAGAACGGAGGCAATAAATTCTTCCTTTGGGGTTTGGGTGCCTGTTGCTGTTATCTCTGTCCAGATGGGAAAATGTGAAGAGTTTCTTGATTATCTTTTCCATTCCTTGAGCTGGTTACAAAAAGCATCTTGCATCACATAGTTTCTATTTTAATACTGTGCTATAGCCTAAAAACGATATTTAACACCCTACTAAAAGAGACTCTATTAATACAGCACAAGTTTCCAACATAACCCATAGAGTTATTCACTGTAACATTTGCCCAAAGCCAATCCTATAATGTGCATTGATCACAACCCGAAGGAAGGGGAGAGGAGAGAGGGCGAGAGCAGGAGATGGGGAATCCGGGATCGGAGTCCCCGCGCCCAGTCCTGCTCGGCCGGGGCGGGACCCGCAGCCGCAGGAAAAATCGGATCCGCTGCTGCCGGTGCTTCCCCCGCTTTGGGCCGAACCCAGCGGGGTCCGGGCAGGGTTTGAGCGCAGGGCCCGGGAGTTCAGCACAGCCCGGCCCGGGGGTCCCGCAGGGCGCGGCCCTGGAGGGTCCCAGATGGATCCCTGAGGGATCCCGAGGGGTTCCAGGAGGGGATCCCGGGCAGTTCCCTGGAATTCCCCTTTTCCCTCCCCCCGCGCTCCCTCGGGCACTTTGGCGTCTCCCAAACTGCGCCGGAGCCGCGATCGGGGGCGGCTGCGATGGCTCCAGCGCTGGGGCTGGGGGGCTCCTGGGGCTCCTGGGGGAGCCGGGGGGCGACGGGAGTGGGACTGCCCGAGACCGGGACCCCCCTGAACCGCCTTATCCGGGCACGGGAACCCCCTGAGCCCCAGTTTGGGTCCTGGGGTCCCCCTCCATCCCCTTCCCCAGCACCGGGACCCCCCTGCACCCCCTTGTTGGGCACCGAGATCCCCCTGAACCCCCATTCCTGGGCACCAGGACCCCCTTGAACCCCGAATTCCGGGAGGGAAACTCCCCCTGAACCCCCATTCCCGGGCACGGGGACTCCCCTGTCCTCCCTTCTCCAGCCCCGGGACCCCCCCGCACCCCCGTCAGTGCCCTGGGACCCCCCTGCAGCCCCTCCGCGGCCATCCCGCATTTCCCAGAGCCCAGACCCGCCTTTTCCTCGGATTTTGGACCCCCAGATCCCCCAAATTTCTGCCGCCCCCCAGTTCTCCATTCCCGCCGCTTCCTGGAAGGGGGTTCCAGGGGGTCCCAGCGGAGATCCAGTGGGATCCAGATGAATTCCCTGGAATTCCCCTTTCCTCCTGTCTCACTTTCCCCAAACTGCGTCCCCGGGATCCGCTCGCCTCTCCCAGCCCCAGACCCCCCTTTCCCTGACCCAGGGACCCCCTGGACCCCCATTCCTGCCTTTCCCAGCTCCCAGACCCCACTGCCCTCAACACCGGGGACCCCCGGACCCCCCAATCTCTGCATCCCCCCAGTTCTCCACCCCCTGCGCGTCCTGTGGGGGGTCCTGGGAGGTCCCGGGGGGATTCAGGGGAATTCCCAGGGTTTCCTCTGTCCCCTCCCCGCGCTCCCCCCGGTCACTTTCGCGTCTCCCAAGCTGCGACACCGGGACCCGCCCGGGGATCAGTGACTGCCCCCGGCCCCGGGACCCCCCTGACCCGCCATTCCCGGGCACGGGGACCCCACCGCGCTTCCATTTCTGGGCGAACCCCCTTCCTGGGCACAGAGACCCCCTGAACGTTCATTTCGGGGCGCCGGGACCCCCCTGAACCTCCATTTTCAGGCCCCGGGATCCCTTGAACCCCAGAACCCGGGAAGGGACGCCCCAGAACCCCATTTCCCGGGAACCGGGACCCGCTGAACCCCCATTCCTTTGAACGGGGACCCCTCGTGCACCCCCTTCCTCAGCTCCGGATCCCCTTCACGCCATTATCTGGCACCTGGACCCCCCTGAACCCCCAATTCCCGGGCACGGGGACTTCCCTGTACCCCCTTATTCAGCCCCAATGCCCCCCCACCCCCTTTCCCGGCCCTCCTCCTCTGGCAGACCCCAACCCCCGCTTTTCCTTGACTCCGGGACCCCCCTGTACCCCCTTATCCCGCACCGATGTCCCCAGACGAATTCTCCGGAATTCCCCGTCCCCTTCCTCGGTCTCTTTCGCTTCCGCGTCCCAACCTGAGAGACCGGGATCTGCCCAGCGACCGGTGACGTCACTAACAGATGAGCTCAGCATTGGCGAGCACGGAATAGCTGCGCCAATGGCGGGGCGGGAGGCGGCTCTGGGGGCGGGGCCGCAGCGGAGCAGCGCGATGGCTCCAGCGCTGGGTCTGGGGGCGCTCTTGGGGCTCCTGGGGCTCCTGGGGGACCCTGGGGGCGCCACGAGAGGTGAGTGGGAACCCCAAAACCGGGACCACCCTTAACGGCAATTCCCGGGCACCGGGACATCTCTGAACTTCCATTTCTGGGCACAGGAACCTCCCTGAGCCCCATTTTGGGTCCTGTGACCCCCCTCCATCCCCTTCCCCAGCACCGGGACCCCCCGTATCCCCTTATCTGGCACCGATATCCCCCTGGACCCCCATTTCTGGGAACCGGCACCCGCTGAACCGCCGTTTTCGGGCACCGGAACCCCCATGAACCCCGAATTTCGAGAAGGAAACTCCCCTTGAAGCCCCATTTTTGGGCACTGGGACACTCTTAAATCTCCATTTTCGGCCACAGGGACCCCCCCGCAGCCCCGTCAGTGCCCTGGGACCCCCCCCCTGCACCCCCTTTTCGGGCATCCCGCTTTTCCCAGACCCCAGACCCGCCCTTTTCCTTCACCTTCGGACCCCCAGTTCCCCCAGCTTTCCGTGTCCCCCCGTTTTCCGCTCCCGCCGCTTCCCAAACGGGGTCCCGGAGGGTCCCGGCCGTCCCAGGGGTCTCGGGGGAGTCTCAGGGGGATCCAATGGGATCCAGATGAATTCCCTGGAATTCCCCCTTTGCCCCGTCCCTTCCCCCAGCGCGTTCCCTCGGTCTCTTTCTCTTTCCCGTTGCCCAGGCTGCGCCTCCGGGATCCACCCGCCTCTCCCAGCCCCAGACCCCCCTTTCCCTGACCCAGGGACCCCCTGGACCCCCATTCCTGCCTTTCCCGGCTCCCAGACCCCACTTCCCTCAACACCGGGGACCCCCGGACCCCCCTTTTGTGGGCACAGGGACCCCCTGGATCCCCCATCCCGCCTCTCCCAGTCCCTTCCTTGAACCTTGGACCCTTCCCGGCTCTCCCGGTTCTGCTTCCTGACCCTTGGACGCCCCCAGACCTCCAATCTCTGCGTCCCCCCAGTTCTGCACCCTGTGCATGGGGGTCCCAGGGGGCCTGGGAGGGTCCCCGGGGCTCATGGAGGGTCCCTGGGGGGATTCTGGGCACTGGGATCCCCCTGAATTTCCATCTCTGAGCACAGGGAACCCCCTGCTCCTCCTTAACCTGTACCAATCTCCCCCTGCATCCCCTCTCCCAGTTTCCCCTTTCATTGATCCCTGACCCCTCAATGACCCCCCAAATCTCTGTGTCCCCCCAGTTCTCCACTCCCTGCGTTACCTGAATATGGTGGTGTCAGAGCCCAGCCCGGGGGTCCCCCAGTACATGGAAATGGGGTTTGTGGATGGGATCCCCATCACACGCTACAACAGCGAGCGGGGCCGGGCGGAGCCACTGACACAGTGGATGAAGGACGGAGCTGAGCTGGAATATTGGGATAGGAACACCCAGATCAATGTGGGGAACCAGCATGTGTGTGCTGTGGACCTGGAGACAGCGCGGGACCGGTACAACCAGAGCAGGGGTGAGTGGGGTGATCTGTGGGGCTGGGATGGGGATCCATGGGCCTGGAATGGGATCTGTAGGTCTCGGATGTGGATTCACAGGGCTCCAAGGGGCTGAGATAGGGATCCATTAGGATGATATGGGATTTCCTGTGATCCATGGGCTTTGGACATGGATCCATGGGGCTGAGATGGGATCTGTGGGGCCACGTTGGGATCCTTGGGGTTCCATCCCATGTGATTGGGGTGTGCATCCATGGGGTCCAAGGGGCTGGGATGAGGCTCTGTGGGTCTCCATCAGACTCTGGGGCTCCATAGGGCTGGAATGGGGCTCAGTGGGGCTGGGACACAATTCCATGTGTCTCAGTGGGTACAATCCCCCCAGGTCTCCACACACTGCTGCGGCTTTATGGCTGTGACCTCCTGTCCGATGGGAGCATCCATGGATCCTACCGGATTGCCTATGACGGGCGGGATTTCATCTCCTTTGATCTGGGATCCGGGAAATTCGTGGCGGCCGACGGCGCTGCTGAGATCACCAGGAGGCGCTGGGAACAGGACGGGACCATGGCTGAGATACAGATGAATTACCTGAAGCACGAGTGCCCTGAATGGCTCCGGAAATACGTCAGATACGGGCAGAAGGAGCTGGAGCGCAAAGGTGGGTGGGAATTTGGGATTTGGGAATGGAGGATTGGAGAACACAGTAATTTCTGTTGGAATTCCATGGGTAGATGTCACTCCCATCCCGTTCCCATGGAATTCCATGGGTAGATGTCATCATCATCCCATTCCAGTGGGAATTCCATGGGCAGATCTCACCCCCATCCCATTCCCATGGAATTCCATGGGTGCATCTCACCGTTACCCCATTCCAGAGCCCCCTGATGTCCATGTGTCTGGAAAAGAGGAACACGGGACGCTGATCTTGTCCTGCCACGCCTACGGATTCTACCCCAAGACCATCGCAGTGAACTGGCTGAAGGGGGATGAAATGTGGGATCAGGAGACGGAGTGGGGCAGGATCGTTCCCAACAGCGACGGCACCTTCCACACCTGGGCCAGGATCGAGGCGCTGCCGGAGGAGCGGGAGCAGTACCGGTGCCGGGTGGAGCATCCCGGAATGCTGGAGCCCGGGATCTTCGCTTGGGGTGAGCCTGGCAATGTGGGAATTATTGGGAATTCCCAAACGGGGGTTCCCCTTCCCCTCCTCACCATCCCGCATTTCCCAGAGCCGACATCTGGCGGGAATCTCGCCGTGGTGGTCGCTGTGTCCGTCATCGCTGCCATCCTCATCCTCACTGTCCTCATTGGATTCATTGTCTGGAAGCGCCAATCCGGTAACACACGGGATGGGGGTCGGGAAGGGGCACGGATCCACCCGGCACCGTTCCAGGAATCCTGTGCCACTGACGCTGATCCCACTGTTTTTCCACAGGGAGGAGGGACAGGGATGGATACGACATGGCAGCCGGTGAGTCCCAGTGGTGGATCCAGCTCTGGATCCCCTCTGTGCAGATCCCAGGACGGATCCTGGGGTTAATCCTGGTCTGTGATCCCTGCTGGGATCTCATGGATCTTCTCTTTTTGCAGTAAGAGATGTTGGAACCAACGGCTCGACCGCAGGTGTGGAGCGGGATCAGGGTGGGATTCCAGAGGGAGACTGGGGCAGGATGGACAGACTGGGATCAGGGAGGGATTGTGGATCAGAGCAGGGATCCAGAGCAGGATCAGATGGAACTGGGGAGTGGGATCAGGGCTGGAGTCTGGAGCGGGATCAGGTGGGATGGATGGAGCAGGATCAGGGCTGGATTCCAGACAAGGATCAGGTGGGATGGAATGGAGCAGGACTGGGGCAGGATTGGGGTGGGATCAAGTGAGATTGTGGATCAGGGCAGGATTCCAGTGTGGGATTAGTTGGGATGGATGGAGCAGGATTGAGGCAGGATTGGGATGGGATCAGGTGGGATTCTGGAGCAGCTCCTGCTCTCCATGGGCTCCAGCCAGGTCCATCCTGTGGGGTGGGGACAGGGACAGGGTGACACTGTGACCCTCTCTCATCCCAGCAGGAGTCACTGCCTGAGCAATCCACGGAGCTGGATCCAGCCCCTTCCTCTTCCCAGGAAAGCCGAGAGCTGCCGGCAGAGCTCACCCTGCTGCTCCCACCCACCCCACAGCTCTTGCTAACGCATCAATTTACTCTTTTCCAATGGTTTAAAGCCGGGAACTACGATTATTCCCAATGCTTCAGTTCTGGTGTGAAATTATCCTGCTTTGGGCAATAAATCCTGCTTGGGCAATAAATCCTGCTTTGGGCAATAAATCCTGCTTGGGCAATTGCAGAGTCCCTTGAACCCCTCAGGGAAAAATCCAGGGCCTCCCCTTGGAGGAACACAGCCCAGAGTCTGCAGCCAGGCTGAGAGAGAAATCTTCCCCCCACAGTGCCCTGTGACACTCTGTGCCCTACCCCAGTCTGGTCTCCCCTGTGCTCCCAGTTCTCCTGTTTCTCCTTTCCCTGCATTCCCATTGGTGATGGTACCCCTGGTGACCGGCCCCGTTGTCCCTCTGGGTCACTGACCTTTGCCCTGCCCTTTGTCCTGCCCAGTGCCCTCAAACCCTTGGTTCCTGACCTCTGTTTAGGGCTGATCTTTGTTCCTGATCTCCCTTGGCCGTGCTGGAATAAACCTGTGCTGGAATTAATCCTACAAAGGCCCTTCTTGCCTCTCCTTGCTGAGCTGAGCCGTGGTGTGTGTGGTGTGTGGACTTGACTTCAGGCCTGGTCTGAATTCCCCCCAAGGGCCTTTTCCACAGGAGATGCTTCTTGGGAACTGGGCAGCAGCAACCACCATCCAACCCCACATTGCTGCAGGGAATAAATCCCAGTGCCCTCCTCCAGGGTCCGGCAGTTCCTCTCTGGGAGTCAGGAGTGGGGATGGGGGCACTGGGGACAATGGGGACAGGGATGGGGACACCAGGACTGGGATGGGGACCCCAGGAGCAGGGTGGGGACACCAGGAGCAGGGTGGGGACACCAGGAGCAGGGTGGGGACAATGGAGACAGGGATGGGGACACCAGGAGCAGGGTGGGGACACCAGAACTGGGATGGTGTCAGAGTCTGCCCAAGGATGTGATTTGCCCCACAACTGTCTCCAATGGTTGGGGACTGACATCCCAGACTCTGAAGGAGCCCCTGGCCTGGCTGAGGTGGGACGTTTGCCAAGTCTGGGAGGACTGGAGTGGCATCTCCATGAGAACGGAGTGCAAGGACAATGGGACTGGTCACAGTGGGCTGAGCCGAGGCTGCCTGTCCAAACTGGTCTGTCCGTACCAGAGGTGGGGTTTGGAGCTTGTTCTGAGCACCAACCTCAACACAGGTGGTTCCCTTTGTCTCCATGCCCTCACTCTGGTCCCTTTGTCACTGTCCCCTCACTTTGGTCCCTTTGGTCCCTTTGTCACTGTCCCCTCACTTTGGTCACTTTGGTCCCTTTGTCACTGTCCCCTCACTCTGGTCACTTTGGTCCCTTTGTCACTGTCCGCCCCTCAGGGCGGCACACCCCCTCAGGGCGGCACCGCCATCTTTGCGGCTCCGGGACTCGGCGCCGTTTGTTTCCTTTTTCTCTCTCTCTCTCCGCGAATCCCGCTCCGGGCTCCTTCTCCTGCCGCCCGTGCCCCCTCCGAGCTCCCACCGACCATGTTCGCCCTCCCGGAGCAGCCCGGGGACTTCCCCGGCGGGGCCCGAGGAGAGGAGGCCCGAGGAGAAAAACTGGGTCGCATGACGGGGGTAGGGCCGGGGGGATGGGGGGGATCCTGAGGGGGTTTGGGGGGTCCCAGGTGGGATTTGAGGGGTCTCAGCAGGAGTTTGGGGGGTCCTGGAGGAGTTTGGAAGGTCCCAGGTGGGCGAACATGGTCGGTGGGAATCTCTGTGGTGAGAAAGAGGATGATGGAAAAGAACAGGAAGAGAAAAATACTGAGGACTGGGACGTTTTCAAGCAGGGTGTAATGCCCAAACTCTGGGAGCTGATGCAGATGGTTTGTAGCCCCGGTTGGCAGGAGAGGCAAACAAGGAGGTCAGGATCCCAGGGGGTTTCTCTGTGCTGGGGAGCGGCAGGAGCGGGCGCAGAGGGGCGGCACCGGGAGCACGGGCTGGGGGCCTGTGGGGAGCTGCGGGGCCGGGCCGGGGCTGTGGGGCAGCCGGGGCTCAGCGCCGGGCGCTGCCTGACCCCACCACCCCCCGGGCAGGGCCGGCACTGGCCCCCGGCCCCCAGGAGGCTGCGGGACGCCCCGGCCGCTGCCCGGCCCCGTGGAGCTGCCGGCCCTGCCCGCCGGGGGAGCCGCCTTTGGACACTGCGGCACCACAGGCACCGGCTCTGGGATACGGGCTCTGCAGGGCACGGCCTGCACAAGCACCAGCGCCAAGGAAGGAAGGAAGGAAGAGCTGGGAAATGTGCATTATCCCGGGAAGGATCCAGATCATCTTTGAAGGATCTTGTTTGGGCCCTGCAGAAAGGAATGATTGTGCAGAAAGCTCAGCAGCTGTCAGAGGATGAGCACCCACAGGCACTCAGGGGGGCTGCACGAGGGGCACAAGAAGCCCCTGCAGCACTTGGGCACAAAGGCACAGCAGGTGAAGGCAAGAAGGGAGCAGGAAAAGGCCAAGCTGAAGGCAAAGGCCATGGCAGAGTTTCCACAGCCCCTGAGGGATGAAGCCCAGGGCCCAAGGGGGCCCCAGCACCGAGGGGACGGGCTCGGCCACAAGCACCTGGCACAGGCATTGCCCTCCTCGGCAGGGGAGAGCCCACCCAAACAGCCCCTGCCAAGGAAGCAGGGATCCATCTGCAGCCCACAGGGACACTGCAAGCACACACAGCAGCACCCTCAGCAGGAGCAAGTCCAGCCCTGCACGGACATGGATTCCTAGGGCTGCCACAGCTCCCATTACACCAGGGACCCACCACACTGGAGCCCTTGACAACATTCAGCCTGGGGCTGCATCCACACCAGGCCTTTCCTCATACACACAGGGGCCTCTCCACCCACTCTCATTCTCAGACCTAAGGGGGGAAAAGGCCAAAAATGTCTTTGATTATCCAGGGGACAAATGGGAAAGATGAGGGGCTGTGTTTTATTCAACCACTATTAGCAGATGCCAGGGATGGGTTTGAAATGCAGGAAGTTTTATTTGCTCCTCATTGTGATTGTAATTTACTGGGGAGGCATTTGATGGCTAAATTGGGAATGCAAATTAATATTGTAAAAGGTGATACAGAGGCCAGTTCTCTTGTACCTCTGTGTCAAATGTCTGGCAAGGCCTGTGCTGAAGTGAACCCACAAGTGTGGGCAGCCCCAGGGAAAGAGGAAAATTAGATTCCCAGCCTCTCCAAATTACTCTGAAGCAACCAGCACTGTTGGGAAAGATGGGACAGGAAGGACTTATGGATATGATTGTATGGCAAGAAATACTGCAGATGAAAAACCTGTGAGTGCAATAGAAATGAAAGCCAGCTTTGACATGTAGGCATGGGAGGCAGGAAAACGGTGATTAGCTGGAGATGGGTTGAAGGGCAGAAACAAAAGGACTCAGGAATGCAGCCTTTCCACTTTGCAAGGGATCAGGGAAAAAGCAGATAAGAAAAGTAGTCTTTAGAGTTTAGAATATAAAATGACATGGTAATATAGTAGTTCTCATAGGCTGCATGCAAAGTTTGTAGGTTTTGGATCTTGCACCGGTTGGTCACTGTGAATTAGAATATTCAACACAAAAAGAGAGAGAATGGATTGTAACAAGGTGCCCTCTCTCTTGCTCTTGCTCTCTTGCTCTTTCCCCCCACGCTCTTGCCCCCTCTCTCTTATCCCTGCTGTCTTATCCCTTCCCCCACTCTTACCTCACTTCTACCCCTGAGCTCTCTTCTACCCTCTCTCTCCCCTCTCTCTCTCGGGGCTTCCCTCCAGCCCAGGCTGGTGGCTGAAGGCAAAGCCCTCTTTACCCACCACCCTTGTAATAAAGCCACGTGTTTCTAGAATATCTAAGCTCTGCAGAGTTCCTTGTCCCTGCCGTCCACGGATGTCACTACACAGCACGAGTGGTGTCTAAAAGCAAAACCCTATTGCAAGGGAGGGAAGGAAGGGCTTTGTAATCTCAGGAGTAATGTTACCCAGGACTAAAAAGCAGCTGTGACAATTCTGAGGATTAATAGGGAATTGCAGGACCTGGATTGAGGATTCTCTGCTCTAGCTAGAACATTGTATGACTTTTTAACCCCAGACAGACTCAATGTTACGCTTTGGACGTGGGAAAGGGAACAAAAATTGAGAAATGAAAAATAAACCCAAAATGATTGATGCCCAAGCCATGCCTCCTCCAGACACAGAAAAGGAACTGGAATTGTATGTGAGTGTTAAACAGGGCCAGGCCAAAGGAATTCTTGTGCTAAAATGTTTAACCCAGTGGCCACAGTGGCCCCACTGTCTGCAGAATTGTGCAGCCACAGCTTGAATGGGACCTGAGGCCTGAAAACTGACAGCACAAGGATCTCCTGTTGTCCAAGTCTGGCATCAAGTTCAGGCTTTGAGAACCAAAAGAGCAGGGCTGGGTTATTACAGCAGGAAACTTGTTCAGTGGCACAGGAGGATTTAGAAGTGAGGACAGGGGAAGGGTTTAACCCAGCCTCCTGTTGGAACAGCCTGCACAGGGGCTGGGGAGAAACCCATGACTGCACTGAGGTGACAGAGCTCCAGAGCCAGGCTGGGAGAGATTGATGAGACATTCCCTGGCCTCAGGGAGAAAAGGTGTTTCTGGATGGGGCTCCAAGGGCAGCAGAAGGGAAAAGGGTTACAAGACACGCTGTTATTTAGGAAAGGGAATTAGACAAAGCACAGGTTACCCCCCACATGGTCAGCTCAACCGGCAGAGCTGTGTGTGCCTGTGAGAGCCTGGGACTGAAATGCCCTGAGCAGGAAGGCTGAAATATCTCCTGCTGACACCATGTCACCCAACAGGGGGGCCAAAAGCAATTCTGACTTCTGCAGTAATCACTGCATCACTTAGAAAGGTATTTCTGAAACAAATAATTCCAAGAGAAAGGATTGTGGAAGCAATAAACTACAATAGGGGAACTCATTTTACAGGAAAGATCCTTCAGGGGGTTCTGGCAGCTTTAGGAACACAATGGGACCTCCACAACCCCTGGCACCCCCAGAGCTCAGGTCAGGTAGAAAGAATGAATGGGGAAATAAAGAAACACCTTTGGAAGCTGCTGACAGAAACCAAGAGGCCACAGGTGGGGCTTTTGCCATTGGCTCTGGCAAGAATAAGAGCCAGATCCAGGGCACATATTCGATTATCTCCCTTGGAATTGATCTTTGGAATTCCTTCCCCTGGCAATTCTCCACCTAGTGCAGGCTGGAGATAAGGGATGTGTATTTAGAGCAGCCTGTGGCCAGAATCCTGTCTCCTGTGAAATCTCTCCCACTGGAAGCTGGGCTGGCACAGACCCTGCCTTGGGACTTTGCTGTTCACACCATCCAACCAGGACATGGGGCCCTGCCTGAGGAGTGGGAAGAAGCACCACTGGGGGCCAAGTGGCCCATCCCAAGTGTCCCTGAGCACAGAAACAGCCCCAGCACAGCTCAGCACGGGGGGACCCCTCACCCTGGGCTCAAGGGCTCGCAAGGCCCAAAGGAGATTTGGACTTCCCGGCTGCAGGAGGAGGATGGGAGGCCACGACTGACCCGCCCTGAAGGCACCGGAGCAGCAGCCAGGGCTCCACAGCGGGGGAAGCCCCTGTGCCTGCCCACAGATCCTCTGCTGGAATAGTCTGCCTGGGCACCTCCTGGGCCATCTCCAGACACTGGGGGCCCAGCCTTGCTGCCACTGCTTCAGCTTCAGGGCTTTCTGTGCCTGCACTCGCCACAGGGGCTGGGGAACACAACGGGACAATTCCACTCTGCCTCTCAGTCACACTCACACACGGGGCTGGATGGGATCACATTGCTCCAAAATATACCAAGTTCAAATTTTCAAAAAAATCTTATTTCTCTAGTCAGGCTTGGTCTGCCTTTGCCCTGGGAAAGGAATTTTAAATATTATCTTTTAAAGGATGTTACACCACTCAACAGAGATGAGTTTAACATCTCAGCAGACTGGGAATAGCCCAAAAGACACCCACAAAGACAACGACCATCAACAAAACATCAACGACCATCAGCAAACAGCAACCAACATCTGCCCCAGACACTTGCCTGGAATAGCTGGAGACACCTGGTCTGGAAAAGGCTGATGAGGAAATCCAGGAGTGGGGACCTAATTAACATCAGAGGCAAAGAAATCCGGCTCCAATAGGAAACCAAATACTCAGAACTCAGCGACTTGACAGCAATGAACATCAAACCAAAGGATTTCCATGGATTCAGACTGTACAAAGTTTAGGAAAAATCCAGTAAAACTCACATGTTTGAGTTCTGAATGATTTCCTCTGCACACCCTGGCTACGAGTGGATGAAATGATTTCTGTTGCACATCCTGGCCAAAATCAAGTAATGCCTTGACTCTCTAACACTAAAAATAATGTTGGAGAAATTCTGGTTTTCTCGCAGTTTCTGTGACAAGATTACACCACCACAATAATTTCTCATGATAATCCTGCTTTTATATTGTCAGTTACATTTGGACCAGGGGTGAGAATCAATTCCTACTTCCAGGAGGAAAAGTAAATAAAACTTGATTACTTTGAAATGTTTTTGTCTATGTTTGTGTGAGGCTCTGAGTGATGGAAAAATTTTGGTTTGGGTTTTTCGATGTTCATCTTTAGGCTGCATTTTGCAAAACTAGAAGGGCTTTAAAGGTGACCCTTTAAGGCACAAACAGACAAAAGAATTAAACAGTTAAATTAACAGTTAAAACAAAAGCAGATTGTGGGGGGGGGGCACATGTGAGTCATTCAGTGGCTGCTCTGGAAGAGAAGCTCCATTCCAGGCAGCCAGGAGAGGAGCTTTAGAAATGCAAATTAACACTGCTGGGGAAAAGTGGGGACAGTGCACCAGGCTCTTCTTGCCTGCGGGAGGAATTGGGCTGATTCCCTCTGCCCCTCAGCCCAAGCTCTGCCTGCTTGCACAGATGGAATTGGCACAGCCAAAGGCAGAGCCCACAGGGAGGAGATCTGACTCTGCAACACAAATTGCTTCAGCTGCAAAGGGAAACAGCCAGTGGAGAATGGTGTGAAAACTTCACTACAACAAGTGGGGGGAATCATCCCTCTCCCCACTCCAACATGTGCTGGCACTGTCTGTGTCACACAGGGAGCATCAGACCACTGGGCTGTTTGTGCTACCACAGGCTCAGAGAAATCAGTTGGGAAAATCAGGAGAAAAAGGAGGCCGCGTCCTACAACAATTGGAGAGACCCCCCGGCAAAGGCCGCACGGCCTCTCCCTTTGTTCAGGAATAAAGTCACTTTTACAGGACTCCTCGGGCTCCTGTGGGGACACAAACCTCTGGCGACCTCTGGGAATTTTCCCGCACAGCCCCCCCCGGGGACAGGGCGGCCACCTCCGTCCTCCCCACAGGAACCGGGACGAGCCGGCGCTGCTCCGGCAGCGGCTCCTGCCGAGGCAGCGGCGGGAAGGAGAGCGCGGGCAGCCGCTCCCGCAGCGCCCTCAGGCCACGGGCAACACGGCGCCGACACGGCACAAGGAACCCGCCGGAGCCCCCTGCCGCCCCCTCCGCCCGCAGCCGGCCCCGAGCCCCGGCAGAACCGAGCGCGGCTCCCACCTGCGCTGGGGCCGCCTCCGAGCTCCGCCAGTGCCGCCTCACCGGGCTCCGGCCGCTGCCGCCGCTCCCGGGGCCGGTCCCGGTTTCCAGAGTCGCTCCGCGCTCCGGGGGCCGATCCGAGCATGGCGGAGTGGGCGGGCCGGGATCGTCCCTCAGCCCAGCTCTGACCAATCAGCGCGCGAGAAGGAGACGCGGCGGGAGACGTCGGCCAATGGGGGAGAGGGGCGGGCTTGGCGCGCGGCACGGAACTGCCGCGATCCCGTCCTGTGATTATTCCATTGTTTCCCTAATTTGAAAAGTCGGATGTGAAACTGGGCTGGGATGTCCCTCCGGGCACAGCGCCGGGTGAAGCCGCCGAAGTTCGGCTTTTCCTGCCAGGCCCCGGCTCTCCTGTTCCCAACAGGGGCACAAAGGGCGGTGGCAGCGCTCAGTGTCCCTGGGCTCCAGCCCGCCCGGACAGGGGCTGCAGGGGACGGTCCTGCGCCTCCTCGGGGCTGCCGGTTCTTCCCTCGGAGGCCGAGCCCGATCCGCAGCCGCCCCGGGCCGGCACTCGGCAGGTCCCAGGCGCTGTCACCGCCTGTCCCGGCCCGGAGCTCGTCTGCAGCAGCTGCAGAGCCGGAGGGGGCCGGGGCTGCGGGCGCCCCGCCGGGCTCGGAGCTCCCGGAGGCTGCGCTTGTGTCCGCAGGTGCTGCCGCAGCGTCCCCGGGCAGCAGGGACAGGGCAGGACGGAGCTGGCACCGCCTTCCTGAGCCTGGAGAACCGCAGGGCCGGAACCAGCCGCGGTCTCGGGCACGGGCCATTAAACCTTCCATCGCCGTCGTTGTAAAACTGTTCCTGGGTCGGAGCTCTGAACGTCTTTTTCAGCCGCGTTCATGTCTCAGGAAACCCGTGTTCTTTATTCCAAGCAAAGAGAGCCCAGCTGTGATCTGGAAGAGAGGGAATCCTGCTCCGTTCAAAAGGCTGTGATTCAGCCCCCAGGTCCCCAGCCTGTTTCAGCAGCCAGGGTTACACACTTGCCTCGGGCACAAGAAGCCACTTGTCCTAAGCAGGAAGGGGCCACTGGTGAGTGTGCAGAGAGTGAAGATGCGGAGGAAGGACCCCGCTGCAGTGCCAGGACAGTGAATGAAATCCTGGACGTCCAAGGTGGATCGGCAACCAGGAAAGGACAGGAAAGAATTCGTGGAGGATTTCTGGGTGAGTGCAGGGCCCGCGCCGTGGGCTGTAGGGAGGGGACAGTGTCACCCCACAGGTGCACAGGGCTGGCAGGGCTGTGGCTGTTTCCAGGGCTCTGGAAGAGCCCTCCTGCTCTGCTGGGCCCCCGCAGGGGCCGGGACCGACACCCCCGGCTGCCCCCGGCGCTGGGCAGTTCTTCTGGCCCCGGCTGTGCCCTGGCCCTGGCTGTGCCCCTGTCCCTTGTTTCTCTTGCTGCCAGCTGAGTGAGGGGCACACAGAATGGGGGATCCCTCCTGTGTCCCCCGGGTGTTGGGTGGGGGGATGTGAGGGCTGGGCGTGCTCAGGACAGCCCCGTCCTCACAGCCATGGACTCTTTACTGCTGCAGGTGAGAGGTTCAGATCCCATCCCAAGGTCACCCTGGTCCTGACTCTGCTCGTGATGCTGGTCCTGGCTTTGGTGCCGGCCTTGGCTGTGCTGTCAGGTAAGGGAGGAGCAGCTGCCTCAGCCCAGCCCCTCGGGGCACAGCAGGGTCCCTATTGCCTGTGGAGGGGAATCCTGGACCTTCTCCTCTTCCCTCTGCAGGGGGAAGACAAACAAACATTGCAGCTTTTCCTGGCACTCCGCTGGCCTGTCCTGATGACTGGGTCGGGTACCGCAGGATCTGCTACTTCCTCTCGAAGGATCAGCACACCTGGGATCAGGGTCAGGCTCGGTGCTCTGAGCTCGGGGCCTCCCTGGCCGTGCTCAGGGATGAGGAAATGGTGAGTGAGGGGCTGGGGGTGTGGGGTGTCCGAGGGGGGCCTGGGGGGCTCCTGGGCTGGGGGTGCAGATCTGACTGCTGGTCTCTTCACTTCCCAGGAGTTCCTGTCCCGCCCCAGCCGGAAGGTCAATCTCTGGCTGGGGCTGCGCAGACGGGGGCAGCAGCTTCAGTGGGAGGACGGCAGCAGCTTCAACTCCTCGTGAGTCCCAGGGAGCCGAGCAGGGCCTGGGGGATGTGGGCAGGGAATGGGGGCGTGGGAGCACAATGTGTCCCCTGTGTTGCCAGCATTGTCTCTGCTCCTCCTTGCAGGGTTCCTGTCCTGGGCGATGCAGAGTGTGTTTTCCTGGCTGAGAATAAACTCAGGAGTGTGCCCTGCTCATACCTGATGCCCTATCTGTGCAGCAGAGCCCAAACTCGGCTGTAACAGGGGATGGACAAAGCACCTTCTCTGTGCTGGGCAGTCACAGCTTTGCCCTTTCCCAGACCCTGGGATGTCCTTCCTCAGGCACAGTGTCTGCCTTGCACTGACCCTCAGGGTCACCTCAGTGCCTGATCTCATGAACATCTCAGTATTTTGTCTCAGGGTCACCTCAGTGCCTGGTCTCCAGGAGATGAATCTGCAGGAAGAGGAGGTGATGTGGAAGCTGAGGTGTGGCTGCCTGGGCTGGGGCTGGGGGTTTCTTTCTCCTGGAGCCACTCCAGGACTCATCCTGTTTCTCTTGCACTACACATTTATACACTAAGCCTGTATATATATGTAGATATAACACTGTGGAAACAGGTTTCATATACCTTCTTCTAACACTATTTATACACAGATATTTCATATCTACATTGGTATAACACTGTGAATACAGGCAACAAACAAGTGCAATGTACAAACAGGTACAAACATGTGAATGTGACTGTGGCTGGGGCAAGGTGCCAATAATGCCAATGTGTGATTTGACCCCACAGGCACCAATACCTTAAGGGTGTGACTCAATCCTTGTGGGTCCATTCCAATTCAGTGGAATTCCATTCCATCCCTTCTGTGGGATGTCTCTTCCTGACCCCCATCCGTTTTTAAGGTGCCACTGTTGCTGTTTTTGTATTGTTTATAATTTTGGGGTTTCTTATTAAATGCTCGTGAAGCGCCCCCGGTGTCCCTGGTGTTCCCTCGGCGCCGGCAGCCCCGTCCCTTCCCCGCTCCCCCTGCCACGTTCCATCCCGGCTGGCGGAGCCTTGGAGCTGCCGCGGGGCTGCCCCGGGGGCCGCGCCCCGAGCCGGGGCCCCTTCCCAGCGCTCCCGGTGCGCCCGTCCAGCCCGGAGCAGCCAGCGAGGGCTTCAGCTGGGACGGCAGAGAGGCGCTGCTGGGAGCGACCCGCCTCACTGGGCTGGGCTTTGTTCTTCCCCGCCTCGGGAAAAAAGATTTCTGGAGTTTTCTGCCAGAAATCTCCCCCCTCCTCCACTCAGCCCAAGGGCCTTGGGGCTTTTCCCTTTTTTTTTTGGCGAAATCAAAGCCATGCGCTGATGCTCCTGAGTAGGGCCGGGAGAACTGAGGGCTTTCCTCGGAGGCGGTGGCAGCGAACACGCAGGGCTGGGAAAGGCGGGCCGGGAGGTGCAGAGAACTTTGTTTGTGTTTCCAGCTCAATCCCGACTCGGGCCCGGGCCCGTCCCAGGGCGGTTCCTCATCTGCGGCTTTCCCCTCCCACAGCCCGGGGGCGGGGCCTGAGAGCGCGGGGCGGGTGTGGGCCGTGTGCACAGCCCGGGCCTCGCTCGCCGCCATTGGCTGATTGTGCCGTCAGTGCCGGTTGTGGGCGCGCGCTGATTGGGCGGAGCGGGGCCAAGCCCGTTGCCGGGGCCGCCCCCCGGGCGCCCGTGGCTGGGCAGAGGCGCCATTGTGGGAGCGCGTGTGCGGGCCCGGGAGCGGCGGCAGCGGCCGGAGCCCGGTGAGGCGGCACTGGCGGAGCTCGGAGGCGGCCCCAGCGCAGGTGGGAGCCGCGCTCGGTTCTGCCGGGGCTCGGGGCTGGCTGCGGGCGGAGGGGGCGGCAGGGGGCTCCGGCGGGTTCCTTGTGCCGTGTCGGCGCCGTGTTGCCCGTGGCCTGAGGGCGCTGCGGGAGCGGCTGCCCGCGCTCTCCTTCCCGCCGCTGCCTCGGCAGGAGCCGCTGCCGGAGCAGCGCCGGCTCGTCCCGGTTCCTGTGGGGAGGACGGAGGTGGCCGCCCTGTCCCCGGGGGGGGCTGTGCGGGAAAATTCCCAGAGGTGGCCAGAGGTTTGTGTCCCCACAGGAGCCCGAGGAGTCCTGTAAAAGTGACTTTATTCCTGAACAAAGGGAGAGGCCGTGCGGCCTTTGCCGGGGGGTCTCTCCAATTGTTGTAGGACGCGGCCTCCTTTTTCTCCTGATTTTCCCTTCTGCATCTCCCTGTCCCTTTGCCCCGTGGCGAAGGTCCTTGGAAAGTTCCGACTTCCCGATCCGCCTCCTGCATGTCCTCGTTAATATGCGCCCCCCTTTTGTAGAATATCCGATATCCCCGGCTCTGCTCAGTCTTTGTTCTTCTTCTCCGTGTTCAGGAATTTCGCAGGGCCTTGGCTGAGCACAGTCCGTGTCAATGAGGGACATTTTCTGAAACTGATGGATTCTCCCGTTGCTCCCTTATCTCCCAGTCCCCGGCCCTGTCTCCAAGCAGATTCACTCGTTGACTCTGTTTTTTCTTGCTGGGTCCTCTTTGGTTTTGGGATTATTGTCAGTGACCTCAATTCTGAGAAAAACGAATATTCAGTCTTAGAATATTTTTCAGAAGTTCAATAAGGGAAAAAGCAGGACCATGTCCAGCGCTGGGTGTTCCTGGCGATCAGCCAAGGGACCCGTGGGTGCGTTAAGACAGTGTTATCTCTGTACTGTTACTTTACTAAGGCACATACATGTTCATGAGTTTCATGCATTATTCAAATATTCTTGGTTGCTTTCATTGTTATAGAAACTTTGCTTTATTTTGGGTTTCTGTTCTGGCTTATCTAAATAACATCCTGTGGATCAGGTCAATATATTTTATTTCTTCTTGTGGCTTCATCCTGTTGTTTCACACTTCCCAGATACTGAACAGGTAACAAATTCTTCTCTAATTCTTCTCCCGTGCTCTGGTTGGTGTCACCCTTATCACTTGGAGAGGTCAGTCAGCAGGTGTGGGAAACAACCTAATTGCTTTACACAGTTCTCTCGGTTACAAGAAGTATTTTAACATTTTATATTTTGCTAAGGCCTGTGGTACAATACATTCATCACATAATTATTTCTATAAGCTGTAAGGTGAATACATCAACATAACACTCATCACACTACTATTTCCATGGGCTTTACTGTGCATACTAAAATGAAAAATAAGTTTTATTAACAGGCAGCTAAAAGGGATTATAAATTCCACTGTACTTGAAATCAATAACCACATATAAAGACTAATGCACAAATGTGAAAGCCAATATTATCGGGTCATTTTTAACAGTTCCTGTCCTTTTGTAGCCGTGTGTGGCTCAGGAGGCCTGGCTGCCACCTGCATCCCCTTGCTCAGCTGCTGAATGAGCTGCCCTCAGCAAGGTGTGGTGCAGGGCCCAAAGATGAGAGTTGCTGTAGCACAACAGAGGAGAAAGAGCATTCCTTTAACCCCTGCTGTGCCAGGGAGCCACCAAACCGTGTCCCATTCCCATCCTTTCCACGTTTGGACCGGAACATGAGCTGCTTTCTTATTTCCTTTGTTTTCTGTTTCCCCACTTTTCTGTTGTCATCTCTTTGCCAACAGCATCTTGAGTCATTTAATTTTCCACCCTGTCCTCCTCCTTCTGCTCCCAGATAATCTGATCCCAGCCCGTGGTGAAATGTTGTGTTCTTGGTTTGGGTGGATTGGTGGGCCAGACTGAGGAGCTGGATCTGTCTGGTTGGTTATTATTTCGTGGACATCTTGTAATCTAATTGTGCCATTGGAATGATCAATGTGTTCTCTGGCTCCTGATGTGAATTGGTTTGGGTTCCCAGGGGCTGGTCCAGGGTGTTGTAGGATTTGTTGTGGTGGCCGTTCATCTTTTCCCCATTTTTGGGGGCTCCCTCCAGCCAGGGCTGCATCAATTGATCTCTTTTCTCTAATTAAATCATCCCAGACTTGGATTCCCAAGTGATTTCTCTGAGCCTGTGGTAGCACAAACAGCCCAGTGGTCTGATGCTCCCTGTGTGACACAGACAGTGCCAGCACATGTTGGAGTGGGGAGAGGGATGATTCCCCCCACTTGTTGTAGTGAAGTTTTCACACCATTCTCCACTGGCTGTTTCCCTTTGCAGCTGAAGCAATTTGTGTTGCAGAGTCAGATCTCCTCCCTGTGGGCTCTGCCTTTGGCTGTGCCAATTCCATCTGTGCAAGCAGGCAGAGCTTGGGCTGAGGGGCAGAGGGAATCAGCCCAATTCCTCCCGCAGGCAAGAAGAGCCTGGTGCACTGTCCCCACTTTTTCCCAGCAGTGTTAATTTGCATTTCTCAAGCTCCTCTCCTGGCTGCCTGGAATGGAGCTTCTCTTCCAGAGCAGCCACTGAATGACTCACATGTGCCCGCCCCCCCACAATCTGCTTTTGTTTTAGCTGTTAATTTAACTGTTTAATTCTTTTGCCTGTTTGTGCCTTAAAGGGTCACCTTTAAAGCTTTTCTAGTTTTGCAAAATGCGGCCTAAAGATGAACATCGAAAAATCCAAACCGAAATTTTGCCATCACTAAGAGCCTCACACAAACATAGACCAAAACATTTCAAAGTAATGTAGTTTTATTTACTTTTCCTCCTGGGAGTAGGAATTGATTCTCACACCCCTGGTCCAAATGTAACTGACAATATAAAAGCAGGATTATTATGAGAAATTATTGTGGTGGTGTAATCTTGTCACAGAAACAGTGAGAAAAACAGAATTTCTCCAACAATATTTTTAGTGTTAGAGAGTCAAGGCATTACTTGATTTTGGCCAGGATGTGCAACAGAAATCATTTCATCCACTCGTAGCCAGGGTGTGCAGAGAAAATCATTCCATGACACGTGAGTTTTACTGGATTTTTCCTAAACTTTGTACAGTCTGAACCCATAGAAATCCTTTGGTTTGATGTTCATTGCTTCCAAGTCGCTGAGTTCTGAGTATTTGGTTTCCTATTGGAGCCGGATTTCTTTGCCTCTGATGTTAATTAGGTCCTCACTCCTGGATTTCCTCATCAGCCTTTTCCAGACCAGGTGTCTCCAGCTATTCCAGGGCAGTGTCTGGGGCAGATGTTGGTTGCTGTTTGCTGATGGTCGTTGATGTTTTGTTGATGGTCGTTGTCTTTGTGGGTGTCTTTTGGGCTATTCCCAGTCTGCTGAGATGTTAAACTCATCTCTGTTGAGTGGTGTAACGTCCTTTAAAAGATAATATTTAAAATTCCTTTCCCAGGGCAAAGGCAAACCAAGCCTGACTAGAGAAATAAGATTTTTTTTAAATTTGAACTTGGTATATTTTGGAGCAATGTGATCCCATCCAGCCCCGTGTGTGAGTGTGACTGAGAGGCAGAGTGGAATTGTCCCGTTGTGTTCCCCAGCCCCTGTGGCGAGTGCAGGCACAGAAAGCCCTGAAGCTGAAGCAGTGGCAGCAAGGCTGGGCCCCCAGTGTCTGGAGATGGCCCAGGAGGTGCCCAGGCAGACTATTCCAGCAGAGGATCTGTGGGCAGGCACAGGGGCTTCCCCCGCTGTGGAGCCCTGGCTGCTGCTCCGGTGCCTTCAGGGCGGGTCAGTCGTGGCCTCCCATCCTCCTCCTGCAGCCGGGAAGTCCAAATCTCCTTTGGGCCTTCCGAGCCCTTGAGCCCAGGGTGAGGGGTCCCCCCGTGCTGAGCTGTGCTGGGGCTGTTTCTGTGCTCAGGGACACTTGGGATGGGCCATGTGATAAAAATAGGGTAAAAATTCGTGTATAAAATAATAATTCGATGTATAATGAAACAAAGCTAAAGTAAAATTGTAAAATCCAATAGAAGGGTAACCGTTCTCTCTCAGCCTGCTAATCTCAGTTGCAAAGACAGGACGAAGGTCATCAACTTAGACAAAAGACACTGGCCAACCCTGATAAGAATCACTTCCTCGCCAAGGCAAGGAGAAATTCCTTCCTGACAACGATGCCAATTTCATCTGGTGCCACAAGCGGAATGAAATCAACATAAGACAGACTGTTGGAATTGACATAAGAAAGGAGCCTTCCCGGAATGAGACAACTAGACTTGATGAGGTCCGGGAGGGCCATCGAAAAGAAATCCGGACTATTCAACCCACCTTGGACACCTGGACTGCCTAAGGGCAGAAAATTCCTATAAAACGGTGGACTGAGAGCTGCACTGGCGTGGACTAGGGCGTCTGGTACATCGGTGCAGACCTCTATCCACCCAGTGCGCGCTGACAATTTCCTATTATTGTGGTTTTTATCTTTTTCAGGTGCTCGATATTCTGTTATTAATAAATTGTCATTTATTAACCTGAAATTTGCCTTTGCATTTATAACAGATTTGGTGCCGTGACTCGGATTCGGAGGAAGCTGCGGGGACCTGCGATCCAGGAGGGTACCCCCGCTGATTTCGGCGGCCTGGTGAGTGAGGAGACCCCGCGGCTCCACCCGAACCTCCGAACCAAATTTAGGAGCGAGAAAACCACAAAAATAGGACAGGGGAAAGAACGGATCCGGGGGCAAAGAGAGCTCGGGAAGGCAAAGGGCCTTCGGAAAAGCCGCGGCTTGCAATTGCTCGTAAAACGTCTAAGTGCACGAAGACATCCACGCAGGAAAAGGAGCTGTAAGTACTGCTGGTTGAGTGGGTGATCAGGCCAGTGTGTGAGACGTGATCTGATCACGAAGCGAGTGTGGACTTCAAGGTCGCAGTTCCATCTTTTCCCGCGAGGGGAGCGGTCGGCCGCGAAGGAAGCGATTTCGTGTGAAACTCTCTTACATCGCTTGTCAAAACCGGGACGAGGGAAGTCTCGGGGACCGATCACGGAGTGGGCAAAAAGGGGAAGGGTACGTCCTGTTGAGCTCGGGAATTGGTAAACCCTTTTTGCCAGCGGACCAAGGTAAGGGTCCAAAGAGAATCCGAAAGGATTGAGAACCGATCAGGAACCCTCGGCACAGCTCGCTGGAGGGGGAGTGATCGAAAAGCCCCATCCCCTGAGAAACAACCAAAGACACAACGCACAGGCAGAAAAGTCGACTTGCAGGGAATTTCGAAGATTTGGTAAGGAAATTCGCGAAACATGGGACAAAAAAAGAGTAAGCCCCAGAAAAAGACCTCAGAAACCCCCCCCTCTGGTAAGGGAAAGGGAACCATGAAAATCCCTTGAAATAGTCCCTTGGGGTGGATGTTGGAGCACTGGGGAGATTGTCCACAGAGGAAAGAGAAATCTAAGGAAAGAATGATTTACTATTGCATGGATGTGTGGGGTGGAGAGAAATTGGGGGAACACCTCACGTGGCCAGTAATGGGATCATTTGAAAGCTGGACATGTAGTAAGTTAAATCGCTATGTGAAAAACAAGAGCCCCTCGGACCCCGAGGAGAGGGAATACGCCCGGCTTTGGTTAAACACCCGAGCTGGTTTGTTCCCAATAAAACAGAAAGGGCGGCCCGGAACCGGGACCGAGCCCTGGGAGCCCCTAGATCACCTCCCACCTCCCTACATTGGGCTGAATTCCCCACCCTCTCCAGAGCAAGTGGTGCCCACAGCTCCCTCCGATCCTCCAAACCAGCTTTTGGGGGCACAGGCATCTCAGGTGGGGAGTCATGCCTCCCCTCCATTGTCCCCACTGGCAGCTCCCTCACTGCCACCCCCGCTCCTGCCTCTCCCGTCTGGCCTGGGTCCGTCGGCGGCGCCCCCGCTGATAGATGCCATGACCGCAGGAGCCCCCTCTGAGATCCCGTCTGCGCCAGCTTGGGGGCACTCTCGGTCACCTTTTCCGCCGCCACCAGGGTTGCTCCGAGCGGAGGAAAGACCCCCCTCTGCTGCACAGGCGGCAGTCCCGCCCCCGCAGTCCGGGAAAGGGAGACAACCCACTGCTACCAGTTCTCCCCCTGCTAGCAGAACCCGATTGAAAGCAAGGATGGTGGGTGATGAATGGGGAGAGAATGAGAATGTGGGACACAGTTTACTTCCATTAAGGGAAGTACCAACGGCCCCAGGGATTATTGGATTTGTGAATGTGCCTCTCAACACAGGAGACGTAAGAGCGTTCAAAAAGGAAATGGGGCGATTGTTGGATGATCCTTTTGGTGTGGCGGACAGGTTGGATGAGTTCCTAGGGAGCAGCATTTATACATATGAGGACCTGATGGCAATCCTGAGGTCTTTATTCAATAGTGAGGAAAGAGAGATGATAAAACAGGCGGGTATCAGAGACTGGGACCGGAGGAACCCACAGGGGACACCTGGGGATCAAAAGTGGCCCAGCTCTAGCCCAAACTGGAATGCACAAACAGAGGACGGGAGAAGGAGCATGATAGATCTAAGGAACATCATAATTCAGGGCATCCGGGAAGCTGTCCCAAGGGGTCAGAACATTAGCAAGGTTTTCAATGAATGTCAGGGGAAAGATGAATCCCCCACTGAATGGATTGAGCGATTAAGGCGAAGTCTACAGATATATTCTGGGACGGACCCTAATTCCCCTGTGGGGGAAGTTCTGCTCAAAACTCAGTTTGTGGCAAAGTCATGGGAGGACATTCGGAGAAAATTGGAAAAGATAGAGGGTTGGCAGGACAAAAGCTTGCAGGAATTGTTGCGAGAAGCCCAGAAAATATACATGAGGAGGGAGGATGAAAAGCAGAAAGTACAAGCTAAAGTTTTGGTAGCTGCGGTGAAGGAGGTCCAGAGACAGGAACAGGCTTCGGGGAAATATAAAATCTTACCCCGAAAGTCTCAAGGCCCCCGAAAAGCAGCCCCAGACACGAGAAGGGAACTGCCCGAGTGCTACTATTGCAAAAGGGTAGGACACCTTCGGAGGGACTGCAAAAAGAGAATTAAAGATGAAAAAGTATTTCAGGAAGATTAGGGGTGTCAGGGGCTCTTCACCTTGGGGACCAGGACATCTAGCGAGCCCCTGGTAAAACTGAAAGTAGGTCCCCAGCGTCAAGAAACCGTTTTTCTGGTGGATACCGGGGCAGAAAGGAGCACTTTACAAAATCTACCAATAGGGTGCACGGTCGGTAAGGAGAAAGTTGTGGTGGTGGGTGCAAAAGGGGATCCCTTTAGAGTACCTGTGATAGAAAGCGTGGAGATTGAATCAGAAAATAAAGTCTGCCTAGGGAATTTGTTGTTGGTAGAGGAAGCTGATTACAACTTGCTAGGGAGAGATATGATCATCGCTCTTGAAATTAGCATAGTTGTAAGAAGTTCCGATCTTGTGGTGAAAATGTTTAAACTCACTGAGAAGGATGAGGCAGACATCAATCCAGAGGTATGGCACTCTAAAGGGGAGATGGGGAAGCTAGAAATAGACCCTATTCATATTATAATCGAGAACCCCGAGGACCCTATACGGGTCAAACAGTATCCCATTCCCCTGGAAGGGAGAAAGGGATTGAAGCAGGTTATCGATGACCTCTTGAAGGGAGGAACAATAGAGCCATGCATGTCCCCCCATAACACCCCTATACTGGCTGTAAAGAAGGCAGATGGAAGCTATCGGTTAGTTCAGGATTTGAGGGCAGTGAATGCCCGAACCAGGACTAGGTTTCCGGTAGTGGCCAATCCGTATACTTTGTTGAATCGGCTCACGCCTGAGGATGTGTGGTATAGTGTGATTGACCTGAAGGATGCATTTTGGACTTGCCCGTTGGATGAGAAAAGCAGGGATTACTTTGCTTTTCAGTGGGAGGACCCCGATACCAACAGAAAACAGCAGTTGAGATGGACGGTGCTTCCGCAAGGATTTGTAGAATCCCCTAATCTATTCGGGCAGGCCCTGGAGCACCTCTTGACTCAGTTTACCCCAAAGGCAGGGACGAAATTGTTGCAGTATGTGGATGATCTGCTAATAGCAGGATCTTCAAAGGAGCGGGTGAGGGAATGTACAGTGGAATTGTTAAACTTTATTGGAGCTAAGGGTCTGAAAGTTTCAAAATCCAAACTGCAGTTCACGGAGCCCGAAGTGAAGTACCTGGGGCATTGGCTGTCCCAAGGGAAAAAGAAATTGGACCCTGAGAGAGTCGCGGGAATTATAGCATTGCCCGCGCCAAAAACTAAAAGGCAAATACGCCAATTATTAGGGCTCCTGGGATACTGCAGGCAGTGGATTGAGGGTTTCAGTGAAAAGGTAAAATTTCTGTATGAAAGATTAAACACCGACAGGGTGAAGTGGACCGAACAGGATGAATTAGATTTTCAAAAATTAAAAGAGGTTCTCATGACAGCCCCAGTACTGACCCTTCCAGATGTGAATAAAGAATTCCAGTTGTTTGTAGATGTTAGTGGGCAAACTGCACAGGGAGTCCTGACTCAGGAATGGGCCAGCAAAAAGAAACCCATAGGATTTTTGTCAAAAATCCTGGATCCTGTGAGTCGAGGTTGGCCTACGTGTTTGCAGGCTATAGTTGCAGTGGCACTCCTGGTGGAAGAGGCGAGAAAGATTACCTTCGGAGCCTCTCTGGTAGTTTACACCCCTCACAATGTGAGAAACATTCTGCAACAAAAAGCGGAAAAGTGGCTGACCGATTCCAGGCTTCTGAAATATGAAGCCATCCTAATCAGCTCCCCAGGATTGGAGTTGAAAACCACCTCGGCACAAAACCCTGCACAGTTCATGTTTGGAGACCTTTCTGAGGAACTGTTGCATGATTGTGCTGAGATCGCGGAACTTCAGACAAAAGTAAGATCAGATTTGGAGGATCAGGAATTGGAGGGGGGGAGAGAAATGGTTTGTGGATGGGTCGGCAAGAGTAGTAGAGGGGAAAAGAAAATCAGGATACGCAGTGGTGGATGGCAGAACAGGAAGAGTGGTGGAATCGGGTCCCCTAAGACCCGAATGGTCGGCCCAGGCTTGTGAGCTTTATGCTCTGCTGAGAGCTCTCAAAGGGTTAAAGGGAAAGAAGGGGACCATATTCACTGATTCTCGGTATGCGTTTGGGGTGGTTCACACTTTTGGGAAAATTTGGGAAGAAAGGGGCTTGATAAACACAAAAGGAAAAGGTTTGGTCCACGGCGAAATGATTCGACAAATCTTGGAGGCAATCAGGGAACCAAAAGAGATTGCGGTAGTGCATGTGAAAGGGCATCAGATCGGATTGCAATTTCAGACGCGTGGGAATAACCTGGCTGACCAAGAGGCAAAAAGGGCAGCATTACTCACAGTAAGAATCCCCGAGGTGATTGGGGAGGAAAACTCCGGAATCCAAATATGTCCCTCTGAAAGGGACATTGAAGGATTTAAGGAGATGGGAGGGGCATTGGAGATGGGAAAATGGAAATTACCGGATGGAAGGGAATTGGTCCCGAAAGGGGTGGCCAGAGGGATCCTGAGATGCCTGCACGAACAGACCCACTGGGGAACACGGGCATTGGCTGACCAGTTTCTGAAATTCTTTGGGTGCAAGGGGATCTTTGAGTTGGCAAAACAAGAGGTACAGGGGTGCGTGACTTGCCAGAGAGTGAATCGATCCAGATCCAGACAAGCGGCTTGGGGAGGTCGTCCTATTTCATACCGGCCGTTTGAAAGGATCCAGGTGGATTTCACTGAATTACCAAAGGTCGGGAGGTATAGGTACTTATTGGTTATTGTGGACAAATTGACACATTGGGTAGAGGCATACCCAAGGGCAAAAGCCACGGCTCAAACCGTTTCCAAAGTATTATTAGAGGAAATAGTCCCCAGGTATGGAATCGTGGATTGCATAGATTCAGATCAAGGGACTCATTTTACCTCGAAAATCATAAAACAATTAACCGAGGCCTTGGGAATCAGATGGCAATATCACACCCCCTGGCACCCTCAAAGTTCAGGGCAAGTAGAAAGAATGAATCAGACCTTAAAAACTCAGTTGGCAAAACTCATGCTGGAAACTAAGATGTGTTGGGTAAAATGCCTTCCCCTTGCTTTGTTGAACATAAGAACCATGCCTCATTCTGATACGGGACTGTCCCCCTTTGAAATGTTGTATGGGATGCCATACAAACACGGAATGCCTGTGGGACATCCCCGAGTCGAGGATGTGCAGTTACAACCTTATCTCATCACTGTAAACAAAAATTTACAGGAGCTCAGAAGGCGTGGACTCATCCCCCAAAGTGCCCCTCTCGGATTTGCGATTCATCAGATTCGGCCCAGAGATAAAGCGTTAATCAGGACTTGGAAAGAGATTCCTCTCACCCCGCAGTGGGAAGGGCCGTTCCTGGTACTACTCACGACTGACACCGCAGTTCGAACCGCTGAGAAGGGTTGGACTCATTCCTCAAGGGTGAAAAAGATCGAGGACCCAAAAGCCTCGGACTGGAAGGTCACCACCCCTCCTGGAGAGCTCAAAATCAAACTCAGGCGTCAACCTAGATGACCGACCAGATAAGTTGTAATACCCCAGGTTGTGAGTGCTTTCCTTTCATTCACTTTGAATGCGTGTACTGTAAACAGGTTTGGGTCACCCATTGCTGGAGAGGGAGTCGACCTAAAGGTCTGTGCACTAACTGTCTAATCGAGGAGCAGGTTAACACAGACCGCCTCTTAGTACTTGCCACTCGGGCCGGACTTTTTGAATTAGATTCTCCTGAGTGGTATCAGATTTTCAAAAAGGGAATAAAGGGAAAATTGGATGCTAAAGCAGAACCCTTAGCAATTGAGTGCCGGAGGACCATCAAGGTACCTTGCCGAGGGGATACAATCAAATTATCCCGGTGGGCAACCTATAAGAGAAGGTTTGCCATCAGGACCACACGGGCCCCTGAAGCAAACCCTTGCTGTCGGGAAGATGGTTTACCCCGCCGTATGTTCACATACGGGCGATGGGCAAGGCAGAGGGGTTTTTCGGTGGGGAATCCTGACGGTCCTGAGCCTAGCCGTGTGCTGGGCCAAGGGGGCCCTTCCAGGGGCGCTCCTGGGGGAGAATCCTCCCGCGAAGTGTGAATGGTGCTTAACAGCACCAGAAACCGGGCCGATAATGGATTGTCCTCTAAAAAGGCAGTTGGGTGATTGTTGGGCTAATGGCACTCGATTTCACCTTTGTGAATTGGAAGGAAGGGTCCGGTGCCAACGCTCAGGGGCAAGTCCTACGGGCGGGCTGTTCAGGGATCCTGCTCACTCACTCGTTAGACGAAGGCGGGAACTCGAAACTCCTCACCCGGTGCCAACATGTCAACAATGTAACAAAACTGTATGGATGGGAGGAAAAAGGCAATCTACCTTCCTTGCCTACTATAAGGTGAATCCCCTGTGCTACGACAAAGCGAAACTAAAAATATGTAATATGGGTGGAAAATTGTATTGGGAAGGGAGGAATCTCAAACATGAGGAAACGGGTTTCTTGGACTCAGAACCCATCATTTTCGAGTTATTACCTCCGGGAGATAAACGTGTGTGTTTGCAGTTTGACCAAGTTTTTTGTTTTTCAAGGGACGAGGAAGGGATGGACCCTGAAAGTAAAATGAAACAGGTAATATTGGAACTCAGGAAAAAGGAAGCTGAGGCCAGAAAGAGGAGAATTGAGCAGGAAAGGTTGAAATCGCTCGGTGAACAGTACGAGCAATTGGAAAGGCAATACGGGGATGGGGGATTTCCGGCCCCTAACCAAAACCTCTTTGTAGAACTAATGCAGGAGATAGCCACTGAATTGGGGCTGACGGATTGCTGGATTTGTGGGGGATTAAAGTCAGCCGAAAGGTGGCCCTGGAAAGGAGAAGGATTAGCCCCGGAACAACTTCTAAAATGGGAAAGCTCTAAATTGTCAAAAATAGTAAAGAGACCGGAGGGATGGATTTTGGAAAAAAGGATAGTGGGAACTATCTGCATCAGCCGGGAGGGGAAGGAGTTCACCGACCTGGTGGGTTATACTCCTTGCATAAATACCCTAACGGTGAATGACAAAACACGGGTCTGGCAACCTGAACCACCCTCCGGATATTGGAGCCAAATTCGAGAAAAAGATTGTGAGTGGTTTGAGACTATGGGACTTTGTTGGCACAAAAGTCCTGGGGCTAATCCATTTCAGGCACTAGCGGGACTGAGAGAGTACTGGGACGAGCCGGGTAGAACCAATATAGGCTGGAAAGCTCCAGATGGGATATATTGGATTTGTGGAAAGAAGGCCTATAGCGAACTTCCCCAGAAATGGAAGGGGTCCTGTACCCTAGGAATGATAAGACCCTTCTTTTTCACCTTGCCCAGAGCCGAAAGCAGTTTGTTAGGAGCTCCTCTGTTCGAAACATTAAACCGACAGAGAAGGGAGATAAGACGGGTGCTACCCATAGCCGGAGGCAACCAGAAATGGGGGGAGGAGGAGTGGCCCGCTGAAAGAATCATTGAGTATTATGGGCCAGCCACCTGGGCTAACGATGGCAGTTGGGGATATCGAACACCCATTTACCTCCTGAATAGGCTGATTCGGCTGCAAGCAGTGGTAGAAGTGGTTTCTAACCACACCTCAGAGGCCTTGGAACTCCTGGCAAAGCAGCATTCACAAATGAGGGCTTTTGTGTATCAAAATCGGCTTGCCCTGGACTACCTGCTAGCAGAGGAAGGAGGGGTCTGCGGCAGATTCAATGAATCAGAATGCTGCATCGAAATCGATGACTATGGGGAGACTATCAAAGGGTTAGCACAGGAAATCAAAAAGGTGGCCCATGTGCCAGTCCAGAAGTGGAATTCAATTCTTCAGGCTTCATGGTGGGACCAGCTGTTCGGACAGGGGGAATGGTGGAAGAAGGTAATATTCTTTATAACGTGCTCCATTGCAGGCATTGTCTTCCTCCCGTGTCTGATCCCTTGTTTCATTCGACTGATACATTCAGTCGTCCAAGGGATGCAAATAGCATCCCTTCCCATGGATCCAGAGGCAGCACAAGGGAAAACTGTGTCCAAAATAATGAAACTTGAGGAAGAAAAAGGTAAAAGAAGGGCTGCAGAGGCCCTAAAGGAATTCGAAGAGGAGCGGAAGCTCCAACAAGGTGATGAATCCTCCCAGGAGGACTGGGAAGAATGTGACCTTTTAAACTAAAATTGAGGTCAATAAAGGGAGAAAAGCGAATTTTTAATTTGATGAATTATTAGGTGGGGGACTGTGATAAAAATAGGGTAAAAATTCGTGTATAAAATAATAATTCGATGTATAATGAAACAAAGCTAAAGTAAAATTGTAAAATCCAATAGAAGGGTAACCGTTCTCTCTCAGCCTGCTAATCTCAGTTGCAAAGACAGGACGAAGGTCATCAACTTAGACAAAAGACACTGGCCAACCCTGATAAGAATCACTTCCTCGCCAAGGCAAGGAGAAATTCCTTCCTGACAACGATGCCAATTTCATCTGGTGCCACAAGCGGAATGAAATCAACATAAGACAGACTGTTGGAATTGACATAAGAAAGGAGCCTTCCCGGAATGAGACAACTAGACTTGATGAGGTCCGGGAGGGCCATCGAAAAGAAATCCGGACTATTCAACCCACCTTGGACACCTGGACTGCCTAAGGGCAGAAAATTCCTATAAAACGGTGGACTGAGAGCTGCACTGGCGTGGACTAGGGCGTCTGGTACATCGGTGCAGACCTCTATCCACCCAGTGCGCGCTGACAATTTCCTATTATTGTGGTTTTTATCTTTTTCAGGTGCTCGATATTCTGTTATTAATAAATTGTCATTTATTAACCTGAAATTTGCCTTTGCATTTATAACAGCCACTTGGCCCCCAGTGGTGCTTCTTCCCACTCCTCAGGCAGGGCCCTATGTCCTGGTTGGATGGTGTAAACAGCAAAGGCCCAAGGCAGGGTCTGTGCCAGCCCAGCTTCCAGTGGGAGAGATTTCACAGGAGACAGGATTCTGGCCACAGGCTGCTTTAAATACACATCCCTTATCTCCAGCCTGCACTAGGTGGAGAATTGCCAGGGGAAGGAATTCCAAAGATCAATTCCAAGGGAGATAATTGAATATCTGCCCTGGATCTGGCTCTTATTCTTGCCAGAGCCAATGGCAAAAGCCCCACCTGTGGCCTCTTGGTTTCTGTCAGCAGCTTCCAAAGGTGTTTCTTTATTTCCCCATTCATTCTTTCTACCTGACCTGAGCTCTGGGGGTGCCAGGGGTTGTGGAGGTCCCATTGTGTTCCTAAAGCTGCCAGAACCCCCTGAAGGATCTTTCCTGTAAAATGAGTTCCCCTATTGTAGTTTATTGCTTCCACAATCCTTTCTCTTGGAATTATTTGTTTCAGAAATAGCTTTCTAAGTGATCCAGTGATTACTGAAGAAGTCAGAATTGCTTTTGGCCCCCTGTTGGGTGACATGATGTCAGCAGGAGATATTTCAGCCTTCCTGCTCAGGGCATTTCAATCCCAGGCTCTCACAGGCACACACAGCTCTGCCGGTTGAGCTGACCATGTGGGGGGTAACCTGTGCTTTGTCTGATTCCCTTTCCTAAATAACAGCGTGTCTTGTAACTCTTTTCCCTTCTGCTGCCCTTGGAGCCCCATCCAGAAACACCTTTTCTCCCTGAGGCCAGGGAATGTCTCATCAATCTCTCCCAGCCTGGCTCTGGAGCTCTGTCACCTCAGTGCAGTCATGGGTTTCTCCCCAGCCCCTGTGCAGGCTGTTCCAACAGGAGGCTGGGTTAAACCCTTCCCCTGTCCTCACTTCTAAATCCTCCTGTGCCACTGAACAAGTTTCCTGCTGGAATAACCCAGCCCTGCTCTTTTGGTTCTCAGAGGCTGAACTTGATGCCAGACTTGGACAACAGGAGATCCTTGTGCTGTCAGTTTTCAGGCCTCAGGTCCCATTCAAGCTGTGGCTGCACAATTCTGCAGACAGTGGGGCCACTCTGGCCACTGGGTTAAACATTTTAGCACAAGAATTCCTTTGGCCTGGCCCTGTTTTACATTTGCATACAAAAAATTCCAGGTTTTTTTCTGACTCTGGAAGAGCCATGGCTGGGACATCAGTAATTTTTGGTTTTTTCATTTTCTCAAGTTTTGTTCTCTTTCTCGTGTCCATACCATAACATTGAGGCTGTGTGGGGTTAAAAAGTCATCCAATGTTTTAGCTAGAGCAGAGAATCCTCAATCCAGGTCCTGCAGTTCCCTATTAATCCTCAGAATCATCACAGCTGCTTTTTAGTCTTGGGTAACATTTCTGAGATTACAAAGCCCTTCCTTCCCTCCCTTGCAATAGGGTTTTGCTTTTAGACACCACTCGTGCTGTGTAGTGACATCCGTGGACGGCAGGGACAAGGAACTCTGCAGAGCTGAGATATTCTAGAAACACGTGGCTTTATTACAAGGGTGGTGGGTAAAGAGGGCTTTGCCTTCAGCCACCAGCCTGGGCTGGAGGGAAGCCCCGAGAGAGAGAGGGGAGAGAGAGGGTAGAAGAGAGCTCAGGGGTAGAAGTGAGGTAAGAGTGGGGGAAGGGATAAGACAGCAGGGATAAGAGAGAGGGGGCAAGAGCGTGGGGGGAAAGAGCAAGAGAGCAAGAGCAAGAGAGAGGGCACCTTGTTACAATCCATTCTCTCTCTTTTTGTGTTGAATATTCTAATTCACAGTGACCAACCGGTGCAAGATCCAAAACCTACAAACTTTGCATGCAGCCTATGAGAACTACTATATTACCATGTCATTTTATATTCTAAACTCTAAAGACTACTTTTCTTATCTGCTTTTTCCCTGATCCCTTGCAAAGTGGAAAGGCTGCATTCCTGAGTCCTTTTGTTTCTGCCCTTCAACCCATCTCCAGCTAATCACCGTTTTCCTGCCTCCCATGCCTACATGTCAAAGCTGGCTTTCATTTCTATTGCACTCACAGGTTTTTCATCTGCAGTATTTCTTGCCATACAATCATATCCATAAGTCCTTCCTGTCCCATCTTTCCCAACAGTGCTGGTTGCTTCAGAGTAATTTGGAGAGGCTGGGAATCTAATTTTCCTCTTTCCCTGGGGCTGCCCACACTTGTGGGTTCACTTCAGCACAGGCCGTGCCAGACATTTGACACAGAGGTACAAGAGAACTGGCCTCTTTATCACCTTTTACAATATTAATTTGCATTCCCAATTTAGCCATCAAAGACCTTTCCAGTAAATTACAATCACAATGAGGAGCAAATAAAACTTCCTGCATTTCAAAACCATCCCCCACATCTGCTAATAGTGGTTGAATAAAACACCCCCCCCATATCTTTCCCACTTGTCCCCTGGATAATCAAAGACATTTTTGGCATTTTCCCCCCTTAGGTCTGAGAATGAGAGTGGGTGGAGAGGCCCCTGTGTGTATGAGGAAAGGCCTGGTGTGGATGCAGCCCCAGGCTGAATGTTGTCAAGGGCTCCAGTGTGGTGGGTCCCTGGTGTAATGGGAGCTGTGGCAGCCCTAGGAATCCATGTCCGTGCAGGGCTGGACTTGCTCCTGCTGAGGGTGCTGCTGTGTGTGCTTGCAGTGTCCCTGTGGGCTGCAGATGGATCCCTGCTTCCTTGGCAGGGGCTGTTTGGGTGGGCTCTCCCCTGCCGAGGAGGGCAATGCCTGTGCCAGGTGCTTGTGGCCGAGCCCGTCCCCTCGGTGCTGGGGCCCCCTTGGGCCCTGGGCTTCATCCCTCAGGGGCTGTGGAAACTCTGCCATGGCCTTTGCCTTCAGCTTGGCCTTTTCCTGCTCCCTTCTTGCCTTCACCTGCTGTGCCTTTGTGCCCAAGTGCTGCAGGGGCTTCTTGTGCCCCTCGTGCAGCCCCCCTGAGTGCCTGTGGGTGCTCATCCTCTGACAGCTGCTGAGCTTTCTGCACAATCATTCCTTTCTGCAGGGCCCAAACAAGATCCTTCAAAGATGATCTGGATCCTTCCCGGGATAATGCACATTTCCCAGCTCTTCCTTCCTTCCTTCCTTCCTTCCTTCCTTGGCGCTGGTGCTTGTGCTGGCCGTGCCCTGCAGAGCCCGTATCCCAGAGCCGGTGCCTGTGGTGCCGCAGTGTCCAAAGGCGGCTCCCCCGGCGGGCAGGGCCGGCAGCTCCACGGGGCCGGGCAGCGGCCGGGGCGTCCCGCAGCCTCCTGGGGGCCGGGGGCCAGTGCCGGCCCTGCCCGGGGGGTGGTGGGGTCAGGCAGCGCCCGGCGCTGAGCCCCGGCTGCCCCACAGCCCTGGCCCGGCCCCGCAGCTCCCCACAGGCCCCCAGCCCGTGCTCCCGGTGCCGCCCCTCTGCGCCCGCTCCTGCCGCTCCCCAGCACAGAGAAGCCCCCTGGGATCCTGACCTCCTTGTTTGCCTCTCCTGCCAACCGGGGCTACAAACCATCTGCATCAGCTCCCAGAGTTTGAGCATTACACCTGCTTGAAAACGTCCCAGTCCTCAGTATTTTTCTCTTCCTGCCTTTTCCATCATCCTCTTTCTCACCACAGAGATTCCTCCTGCTGCCTCTTGCCTTAACTGTAATCCTGCAGCCTCCCCTTCCCCCTCACCCTTCCCAGCACACCAACACCATCCATCCCCTGCTGTCTAAATCCCTTCTGGACTTCCCTTCTTGCCCCTCTGGGTGTCCATGTCCTTAATTACCTCTGGGAGAATGATGCCTTGGGAAGGCTGGCCTGAAACAGAGACTGGACAGAGCTAGAGAATAAAGCAGATATTTATTGAAAGCTCTTTAGGGCAGACCTTGGGCAGGGCAGGAGCCTGACCAGGGCTACACTCAAGATGGACTTCAAATGGTCTCCTCATGGACGACTGGTCATGAGGTCGTAAACTTTGCTGTTTTGGTCCATTTGCATGTTGGAGCCCAGTTGTCCAGCCCCAGGCTCAGGTGGTGAGGTGTCATCCTTGTTGTTTCTCTCTTCAGTCCCCCCGCGCTGTCGTGGCGGGAGCGGCTGCAGTGGGGAGCGAGTGCGGGCGGGAGCGGCCGAGAGCCCAGCGCTGCCCCAGCCCGAGCTGCCCCAGCTCCATCCGTGCCCCTCCGGTGGGATGCTGTGGGTTTGGGGGGGAAGAGGGAGCCGGCAGTGGGTGCTGGGCCTGGGGCGGGAGGGGAAGGGAAGGAGAAGCAGGGTTGAAGAGCAAAATGTTCAAAGGATGCTCATGGGAGGAGAAGGTGGGATTGTGCAGGAGAAAGAGGAATAGTAGGAGGAAATGGAGTGTTAGAAGGAGTAGGGACACAGGAGGAGGAGGAGCAGGAGGAGGAGGCAGCAGAAGGTTCCACCCCTCCCTGTATCTGCAGCCTCCCCCCAGCCCCAGGAGTGTTGCCCCCCCACATGCAGCAGGTGACCAGGAGGAGGATCCACGATTTTCGTGGGGGTGAATCTTGATGTTTCTCAGCTTCCATTGGCTA